>NW_020960649.1:6662-8272 GCF_003031625.1 Empidonax traillii | reverse complement strand
CGTTAGCACGTGCCAGGGGAGGCTATGTAAGAGCCTCCAGGAGAGCTACTTGGCCATTTGCTGCCCAGGCTTTCCCCGGCCTGATTCCTCCTCAGATCCGATTAGGGTGAGTGAGGGGTGGGTCAGGCGCGTTAGCATGTGCCAGGGGAGGCTATGTAAGAGCCTCCAGGAGCGTGAGCAACTTTTGCTCACGCACCCCGCAGGATCAGACTAACAGGGCTGTGGTACAGCAATTTCAAGGAATTTGAAGCAGGCAGGGCGCAACCAGCTCCCAATTCTCGTAGGTGAGTGTGCTTTTTAAAGCTAGCAATGGTTTCCAGAAAAACAAAAGCCGTTACTGCTGTTAATACTAGGCGTGTATGTGCTCAGACACTCCCTTCGAAGAAGGATGCAGCCACCCAGGTCTCTGGGTGTGCTGAGTGTCTGAGCCTGGTTTTGGTACCGGAGGATGGTGTAGGAGGTAGCTGTGTTCAATGTGAGCAAGTGAGTGACTTGCTGTGCCTGGTAGCAGAACTTAAGGATGAGGTAGGGTGATTAAGGTGCATTAGGGAGAGTGAAAAGGAAATTGACTGGTGGAGTCAAACCCTTTTGAACCCTAAGGAAGTCCAACAAGAGACAGCGAAGCCGTGCCCCTCCTGCCATAAGGCAGATGGAGCATACCAAATTGATGGGGGACAATGGAAACAGGTCCCTAATGGGAGAGGTAAAAGAACTCTCTCTTGACTCCCATCACCCCCCAGGGTGCCCTTGAAGAATAGATATGAAACCCGGGACCCAGACAGTCAGGTAGAGGACAGCCAAGAAGATCTCTCTGGAGAGCATCCTGGTTCTGCCCTGTCTACAAGACGGATTACAACCACAGGTATAAAATAAAAAAGAAGGGTAGTTGTAGTCGGTGACTCCCTTCTGAGGGGAACTGAGGGCCCTATATGTCGCCCAGACCCATCCCAGAGAGAAGTATGCAGCCTTCCTGGGGCCAGGGTGAGGGATATTAGTAAGAGACTTCCTGACTTAATTCAGCCCTCAGACTATTATCCACTGGTGGTAGTCCAGGCTGGCAGTGAGGACATTAATCAAAGAAGTGCCAGGACAATTAAAAAAGACTTTAAAGCACTGGATCGGTCAGTTCAAGGGACAGGAGCACAGGTGATATTTGCCTCAGTTCCTGTACTATCTGGGATGGATGAGGAGTTAAATGAAGAGAGGAGTAAAAAAGCCCAACTCCTCAACAGATGGCTAAAGGATTGGTGCCACCGTCAAAATTTTGGGTTCTTTGACCATGGGGCAAACTCCATGGTACCTAGTCTCTCAAAATCAGATGGGATTCATCTGTCTAGGAAGAAAAAGAAGACTGTAGCCCATAAGTTAGTGAGGCTAATCAGGAGGGCTTTAAACTAGGTTTGATGGGGGAAGGGGTTGAAACCGGGCTCTCCAGTGATCAACCTAGGGATGGAAAGCCTGAGTTAAGAATTAAATCAACAGCCCACCTGAAGTGCATGTACACTAATGCACGCAGTATGGGCAACAAACAAGAGGAGCTGGAAGCCACTGTGCAGCATGAAGGCCATGATGTAGTCGCCATCACAGAAACGTGGTGGGATGACTCGCAT
>NW_020960649.1:0-2891 GCF_003031625.1 Empidonax traillii | reverse complement strand
TGGGGTTGTTTAGTCTGGAGAAGAGAAGGCTTAGAGGTGACCTCATCACTCTCTTCAACTACCTGAAGGGAGGTTATAGCCAGGTGGGGGTTGGTCTCTTCTCCCAGGCAACCAACAATAGGACAAGGGGACATGGGCTCAAGCTCTGCCAGGGGAGGTTTAAGTTAGATGTTAGGAAGAAATTCTTTATGGAGAGGGTAATCAGGCATTGGAACAGCCTACCCAGAGAGGTGGTGGATTCACCATCCCTGGAGGTTTTTAAGCAGAGATTGGATGTGGCCCTTAGTGCCATGATATAGTAATTGGAATTGGATCAGGGGTTGGACTTGATGATCTTGGAGGTCTTTTCCAACCCAATCGATTCTATGATTCTATCAACCTGGAATGTGGATCGGCTTGTTAGTTCCTCTGTGTGTGTCAATCACCCTAGGCAAACACGTTCCCCCTCCCTCCTTCAACATCTTTCTTTTACAGTTCTGCAAGGGAAAGGAAAAAAAAAAAGTAAACCTATGACAGCAGTGAAGATGTCCAGAATCAGTTTTATTCAGGTGCTCTGGGGAAAGGTTAGATGCAACTGTTAAAAATCGAGTCTGAAAGTTCTACTGAGAGATTAAAAAGCATTGTTTCTTCTTTCTTCCAGCATTGTGGGTGGTGTTGAGGTGGAGATTTTGTGTAATCATAGAATCATAGAATCAGATGAGTTGGAAGGGACCTCTGAGATCACCAAGTCCAACCCTTGATCCACTACCACCGCAGTTACTAGACGGATACCTTGGAGTTTTGATTTTTTAATTTTTGTAGATTTTAGAAGTAGTTATGTAGTTAATATAGATTTTAAAGTAGCAATACATTATCCCTTTACCCTTTAACACACCAACTGCACATAGCAAACCCTGTTACCTATTCCCATATCAATTTCCCTGAATTCCACTGGCCTGTTTAGTCTCATTTTCAAGGTAGAATTATAGAGAACACCCTAAAATCTACGCAAGAAGATATATCCATAGGCGCAACAACCTTCAGGCCTAGAACTCTGGAAGGCCTCCAAGAACATTATGTGCTCTGAGGAAGATGAAGATGAAGAAGAGGGGGTCCCAAAACGCCCCCAGACCCAATTCCCAAGAGGCGTGGCGGGGGCAGAACCTGGGCAGTGGTTGGACAGGGATTATGTGAAAATCATTTTAAAAACTGTGAGCACCTGTATTCAGGAGGAGTATTCCAGAAAGCCTGGGGGCTCATTAAAGCCTTTGTATCCTTATCTTATACCTAATTTGGCTTGGAGTCTTTTTTTCGCCATAGCCATTTAGGCAACAGACCATGGCACTAAGTGCCACATCCAGTCTCTTCTTAAACACCTCCAGGGATGGAGAATCCACCACCTCCCTGGGCAGCCCATTCCAGTGCCTGATTACCCTCTCTGTAAAGATTTTCTTCCGAACGTCTAACCTAAACCTTCCCTGAAAGAGCTTGGGACCATGCCCTCTTGTCTTACTGATAGCTGCCTGGGAGAAGAGATCAACTCCCACCTGGTTACAACCACCTTTCAGGTAGTTGTAGAGAGTGATGAGGTCTCCCCTGAGCCTCCTCTTCTCCAGGCTAAACAACTCCAGCTCCCTCAGCCTCTCCTCATAAGGCTTGTGCTCCAGTCCCTTCACCAGCCTGGTTGCTCTTCTCTGGACCTGCTCCAGAATCTCAGTACCCTTCCTGAACTGAGGGACACAATACTCCAGGTGTGGCCTTACCAGCGCTGAGTACAGGGGAGGGATCACTTCCCTGGTCCTGCTGGCCACACCATTCCTGATAGAGGTCAAGATGCCATTGGCCTTCTTGGCCACCTGGGCACACTGCTGGCTCATGTTCAGCTTCTGGTTGATCCAAACTCCCAGGTCCCTTTCTGCCTGGCTGCTCTCCAGCCACTCTGTGCCCAGCCTGTAGCGCTGCAGGGGGTTGTTGTGGCCAAAGTGCAAGACCCGGCACTTGGCCTTGTTGAACTTCATCCCGTTGGAATCAGCCCAACTCTCCAGTCTGTCCAGGTCCCTCTGCAGAGCCCTCCTGCCTTCCAGCTGATCGACACTCCCCCCAAGCTTGGTGTCATCTTCAAATTTGCTTATGGTGGGCTCAATCCCCTCATCTAAATCTTCGATAAAGATATTAAACAGAACTGGACCCAACACTGATCCCTGGGGGACACCACTGGTGACCGGCTGCCAACTGGATGCAGCACCATTCACCAGCACTCTCTGGGCCTGGCCATCCAGCCAGTTCTTAACCCAGCACAGAATACCCCTGTCCAAGCCATGAGCTGCCAGCTTTTTCAGGAGTATGCTGTGGGAGATGGTGTCAAAGGCTTTGCTGAAGTCCAGATAGACCACAACCACAGTCTTCCCCTTATCCACTAGGCGGGTCACCTGATCATAAAAGGAGATCAGGTTGGTCAGACAGGACCTGCCCTTCCTAAACCCGTGCTGACTGGGTCTGATCCCTTGTCCATCTACGATGGCTGATTTGGAGGGGGGCACCTTCAGGTCTTGGGTTTTAAGCCATTCTCTGGAGGTGTAATGCTCTCCCAAACTGCCCCTCGAGCACGTGGCTGTATGAGTGTCTCAGTTTAATTGAGACAAGGGTCTTTTGCTGAGGATGGATTAGGAGAAAAAGACCCAAACCTTCTTCTCTAGCAATTATAGATTCGAAATTAAGAGGCTCCGATTGAAGGAAAGCAAATTATGGAAAAGGGAAAAAAGAAAATAACAGCCCTTTATTAAGTATGTGTGTATTAACGTAACACGAGGGAAAAAAAAAAGAAAAAAAAAACCAAGTAAAACAACCAAACAATACCCCTATACCCACCAATAATCCCCTTCAAGAACAAAACCGATAAAACCGGCAAAAAA
>NW_020960648.1:5438-8276 GCF_003031625.1 Empidonax traillii | reverse complement strand
CCAGGACCCCCCGGCCCTCGAGGTCCCGCCGGAGCCTCCGGAGCATCTGTGAGTGACCTCCACCCTCATTCCCAAAATTTGGGGTTGACCCTCACCTTTCATTCCAAAAATTTGGGGTGATTTGGGGTCACCCCCAAAAAAAAATCTGGGGGAGTGGAATCTCATTGTGTCCCTCTCCCTCCAAAAAAAACCCCCCAGGGACCTCAAGGACCCCCCGGAGGCATCGGGAATGTAGGACCCCCCGGGGAGAAGGTAAATCCCAGGATTTTGGGGGGAGACAGGTTTTGGGGGGTCCCAGATGGGGTTTGGGTGTGATTTGGGGGGTCCTTGATGGAGTTTGGGGGGGTCCTTGATGAAATTTTGGGGATCCCCTATGGATTTGGGAGGTTCCAGGTGGGATTTAGGGGATACAGGGGGGTGGGGTTTGGGGGATCCTGCAGGGGTTTGGGGGATTGAAGTGGGATTTGGGGGGTTCCAGCCTGGATTTGGGATGTCCCAGCTGGAATTTGGGGCTGGATTTTAGGGGGACAAGGTGGTGGGGGAGGGGGGTTCTCTCCATGGATTTGGGGGATCCCACTGGAATTGGGGGGGGGTCTCCCCCCTCTCCTTCCCCCTCCCCCTTCCTCTTCCAGGGCGCTCCTGGGGAACCCGGAACTCCAGGAATCCAGGGAGAGCCAGGAGTCAAGGTGAGACCCCAAAATCCACCCCTGGAGCGGCCGAATCCCCTAAATTCTGGGGCTGATCCCGCAATACCGGGGCAGAATCCCAGATTTCGTGCCCAAATCCCAAAAATTTGGGGCCAAAAGTTTGGGGCCGAATCCCGCAATTCCGTGTCCTAATCACACTTTTTTTCCCCCTTCCCCCCCAGGGTCCCCGCGGGGAAAGGGGGGAAAAGGGAGAATCCGGAGCCTCCGGAGCCGCCGGACCCCCAGGAGGGAAAGGCCCCCCTGGAGACGACGGTCCCAAAGGAAACCCCGTGAGTGGCCCAATCCCAGGAATTCTGGGGGATCCTGAGGGATTTCAGGGGGGGGGGAGGGGGTTTCCCCCTCTAAGCCCTCCCAAAATCCGGGATTTCCCTTGTTTTAGGGTCCTGTGGGATTCCCCGGTGATCCTGGAGCACCCGGAGAGATGGGCCCCAGGGTGAGTGGAGCCCGAAAGTCCCGGATTTCCCCCTGGAATTCCAGGATTTCCCCTCAGAAATCCAGGATTTCCACCAGAAAAAATCTGGGATTTGGGGGGTGAATCCCGGGATTTGTGTTCCCGCAGGGCCAGGATGGAGCCAAGGGGGAGAGAGGGGAGGATGGAGAGCCCGGAGAGCCGGTGAGTGGTGGGAATTCCAGGAATTCTGGGAATGCCAGGAATGCTGGGAATGCCAGGAACGATCCCACTACGTTGGGATGCGAAGCCTCTGGAAATTTGAGATGTGGCTCGTTGGAGATGTTGGAATTCTGCTGCGCGGGAATTTTGGGATCCCAGTCCTTGGGAATTTGGGGATCCCAAGTATTCAGGAATTTTGGGATGCCTGGGATTGGGAATGTTGGGATCTCGCCACTCGGGACTTTTGGGATATGATTCCTTGGGAATTTTGGAATCTCGCTACTTGGGAATGTCGGGATTTGATTCCTTGGGAATGTTGGGATTTGGGTCCTTGGGAAATTCAGGATTTGCTTCCTCCCTCCCCTCCCCCCTCAGGGCTCTCCGGGTCCCACGGGCGAGAACGGACCCCCTGGACCCCTCGGCAAGAGGGTGAGATCCCAAAGATTCCAGATGCCCTCCCCCTTCAGCCCAGCCCAGATCCCAAACCCTGCGATCCCAGATCATTCCCCCTGGATCCCAGATCCCTCCCCCCATTCCAGATTCTCCCCCTCCCCCTGATTCCTCCCCTGGGATCCAAGATCCCCGTCAGATCCCAGATCCCTCCTCTGGGATCCCAGACTCCTTCCCAGGATCCCTCTGGGATCACAGAACCCTCCCTTGGGATCGCAGATCCCTCCTGACCCCCCCTGTTTCTCCGCAGGGTCCCGCCGGATCGCGCGGCCCCGAGGGGCGTCAGGGCGAGAAGGGGGCCAAGGTGGGTGATCCTGGGGATCCCAGGGGGGATCCACTGGATCACCCTCAGGCCCAGGATCATGGCTGTTCCCACAGGGAGAAGCCGGAGCTGGAGGCGCTCCCGGGAAAACGGGGCCTGTGGGACCCGCGGGAGCCACCGGGAAAACAGGACCCGACGGACTGAGGGGGTTGCCAGGAGCAGTGGTGAGGGAAACACTCCCCCAAATCCTGGGAATTAGAGCCCAAAATCCTGGGATTGACACCCTCCAAATACGGGGATTAACCTCCCAAAATCCCAGGATTGAGACCTCCAAAATCATGGGGTCAGAACCCCCAAGTCCTGGGATCAGGACCCCTAAATATTGGGACTAAGACCCCCAAATCCCCCCCAGATCCATGGATCAGGTACCCCCCCAAATCCCACCTTTCCTTCTTCTCCCAGGGAGCACAAGGAAAACCGGGAATGAGGGGCCAGGCAGGACCCCCCGGACCGGTGGTGAGTGAGAGAGACCCTCCCCCAAAAAATGAGGAGGATGGGGAGTGCCCCCTTTATCCCTCCCCCCCACAAAAAAGGGGGTCCCCACATTTATCCCCCCAAAAAATTCCATGGCTGATCCTGCAGGGACCCCCCGGAATTCCTGGGCTTAGGGGAGACGCCGGAGCCAAAGGGGAGAAGGTGAGGAGGGGGGGAACCTCAACCCCAATGTGGGGGGGAAACAACCCCCCCAGGATCCCCAAAACCAGCCCAGGACCTCCCAATCCCCCCCCACAACAGCCCCAAACCTCCCA
>NW_020960648.1:0-2628 GCF_003031625.1 Empidonax traillii | reverse complement strand
GGGTAAAAACGGGTTTTGGAGCCAAAAAATTGGGGGTTGGAACAAAAAAATTGGGGTTTGCTCCCAAAAATGAGATCTTGGAGGCCAAACCAGGGAGTTTGCTCCCAAAAAAGGGGGTTTGGATCCCAAAAAATTGGGCTTTTCTCCCAAAAAAATAGGGTTTTAATCCCAAAAACAGGTTTGCCCTGAAACCACGGGTTTCAGATCCCAAAACTTTTTTATCCCAAAAATCTGGGGTTTGGCTCCCTCTGGGTGTTGTGTGTGGGTTGTGTGATCCCAGTTTTCCCGCTGCAGGGGAATATTGGATCGACCCCAACCAGGGCTGTTCCCGGGATTCCTTCAAGGTCTTCTGCAACTTCACGGCTGGGGGCGAGAGCTGCGTCTTCCCGGCCCCGGAATTCCGGGAGGTGATGGAATTTGGGGGGGTCGGGAGGGTCCCTGAGTCCCCCGAGGAGTGAGATCCTAGAAATGCTGTTTGATGGGATTCTGGTGTTCCTGAGGAAGGTGATCCTAAAAAATTCCAGTTGATAGGACCCCCAAATTCCCAAAGAGTGAGATCCCAAAGATTCCAGTTGATGGGATTCCAGTATTCCCAAGGAATGGGATCCGAGGGTTCCCAATTAGTGGCATTCCCGAATTCCCAGGAAGTGAGATCCCGAAAATTCTGGTGAATGTGATCCCAACATTCCCAGTCAGTGGGGTCCCAACATTCCCCATTAATGGGATCCTACCATTCCCAATTTATGGGATCCTCAAATTCCCAACCCCCAAATCCTGGGATCCCCCTGATTTCCCTCCCCCCTTTTCCAGGTGCCACTGGATCTGGAGGCGTCTCTGACTCCACTCTGGTTCAGCCAATCCCAGGCGGGAAAACGGGTGAGGATCCCTCAGGAATCGCCCCGGGAACGGCCCCGATCGCCACATTTCCCCTCCTCGGGGCTGATTCCATTTTCCTGGTGTTTTTCCCGCAGTTTTCCTACCGGGATTCGGAGCTGCGGCCGCTGCCGGTGGTGCAGGTGACGTTCCTGAGGCTCCTCAGCACCTCCGGCCACCAGAGCTTTGGGATCCGCTGCCCCCGGAACGCCGGGAATAGCGATGGGAATAACGGGAATAGCGATAGGAATGAGGGAATGCTGCGGTTCCTGGGAGCCAACGAGGAAGAGCTGGGATCATCCCAGTCCGGATCCCACGCCAAGGCCCGGCTGGACGGATGCGGGGTGGGAAAAGGGGAAATGCCAGAGGGGTGGGAATGGGATTGGTGGGGGGAGAGAAAGGTGGGAGAAGGGATCTGGGAGGTGGGAAAAGGGAAAAGGGGGATTCCAGAGGATGGGAAATGGGATTGGGGGTGGGAAAAGAGGCTTCCAGGGGGTTGGGAAATGGCATATGGGGTGGGAAAAGTTGGAAAAAGGGATCCCGAGGGTGGTAAACGGGATTTGGGGGAATTCAGATCCTGGGAAAAGGGAAAAGGGGGGATTTGGGAGTTTCCCTGGATATATCTGGGTTTTCCTGGATATATTTGGGATATCACTGGATATATTTGGGATATCCCTGGATGGAGTTGGGGCCCCCTCATTCCCCGTTTTCCCACAGTCCCGGGTGCTCCTGGAGCTGCGGCCAGAGCAGCTCCCGATCCAGGATTTCCAGCTGGAATTGCCTGGGAATTCCCAGGACCGGCGGCTCCAGGTGGGGCCCGTCTGTTTCCTGGGATAAAACCCCCTCCCAAGAAACCTCCTCCCCCCCCGGATCCAGCACGGGAGGGAGCGGGGGGAGTGGGAGTCGGGAATTCCCAAATTTCCAAATCCCTCTGGGAATTCCCGAATTTCCCCCCTCCCCTCGCCTAGATTTTATTCCTGAGAGATTTTTAAAAAAGATTCCAAATAAATAAATTTATATTTTAATATGGAACGGCAGGAATTCCTGGCTCTGATTCTCGGTGGGACGCACTGGGAGGGATTGGGAGAGTCTGGGAGGGAATTGAGAGGGACTGAGAGGGACTAGGAAGGACTGGAAAGGACTGGCAGTTAACTGGGAGGGAACTGGGAAGGACTGGGAGGGAATTGAGAGGGAATTGGGAAGGACTGGGAAGGAACGGGGAGGGACTGGGAGGGACCGGGAGTTGTGCACAGACCACGCCCCTCGAGCTGCCCAGACCACGCCCCCAGGGTTCGTCTTCTCTAAACCACGCCCCAAAACACAATCCACGCCCACTCACCAGCATAACCACGCCCTCAATCCGTTATTGGTCGAGTGTGGCAGCGCCTCCCCATTGGCTGACTGGGCTCCGTGACGTCATCAGGCGGCGCCAGCCCGGAAGCGGCGCCGTCCCGCGGGAGCGGCGGGTGCGGGGAATCGGGATGCGCGTCTGGGGCTCCCGGAGGGGTTTTGGGGGGGTCCTGAGGGGTCACAGAGGGAAGTTGGGGGGTCTGGGGGTGGGTCACAGTTGTTTGGGGGGTGGTCGGGGTTTTTTTTGGCGGGGTTTTAGAGGGGTTTTTGGGGGGTGCCGGGGGAGTTTTGGGGGGTCTCGAGGTGACGGAACGTCCCCCCTTGGCCCCCTCCCAGGGCCATGGCCGCCCCCGCGAGCGCCCAGAGCGCCAACAAGACGTGGGAGCTGAGTCTGTATGAGCTGCA
>NW_020960647.1:5852-8278 GCF_003031625.1 Empidonax traillii | reverse complement strand
AGCTCTCAGAGCCCTTTTCTGTGTCCATGCTCCTCTTTTGCAATTCAGAGTCCTAGTTCTTGTAGCTTGGGGTTTTCCATCTTGGGATGGTGGCAACTAACTCTTCTCCTTTGCCTGTTTCAGATCCTCTACTACTATAACCCCTGCTTTAACCGAGCACATCCCTGGCTGCTGGAAAGGTGCATGAGGAGAGCTGCCCTCAAACGGAGAGCCCCACGTGCAGCAGAGTTGGGTGAGAGGCCCCTTCAGAAGCCCAGAGGATCAGTCTGTGGGAACATGCAGGTGTCTACTAAAGCCCATCCATGCCCACTGGCAACTGCTCCCTTGCTTCCAG
This sequence comes from Empidonax traillii, assembly GCF_003031625.1. Taxonomy (NCBI): domain Eukaryota; kingdom Metazoa; phylum Chordata; class Aves; order Passeriformes; family Tyrannidae; genus Empidonax; species Empidonax traillii. Next base: position 7,944 of record NW_020960647.1, on the reverse strand, counting down.
AGCCTGATGGAGCACAGTAAAGATAAAAGTCTAATATAATTAGTTACAGATAAAGCCTAATATAGTTGGTAATAAACTGCTTGAATAATAAACCTTTTCCAGTTGTCCTGCCCCATTCAAACAGTGGAAAACACTGCTCTTATGTAGTTCTGCGGCTTTATTGTTCCCACTTGACCTTTAGTGGCCTTAGCAAGACAGGTGTCCCAGCACAAGCACGGGGAAATGTTATGGTAGCACCAAGAAGTGCAGAAAAGGCTGAGCTCCTGTTGACACTGGACAGGGGTCTGGACAGATGTCTCTGTCTCCCTGAGGTGGAAATGTTGGAAGGGCAATGATCTGTGCAAGGAAGCGACTCGTTTGGGCGATGGGCAGTGGGCCAAACTCACTCTCTGGTTCTGCCTGCCTCAAACTGGCTTGGAAATACCTCACTGCACAAGGGTCTAGGTTTACTAACTACAATCTGTTCACAGAGGGGAAAGTGTTGTGGGGTATAAGGTCAGGCGTGTGCCACAGTTTTAATGCTGGTTGGAACCACGGCTGCTCTCATGTTTTGCAAACAGAGGCATCTTTCCCTTAAGCATGTAAAGGCAGCAAATGTAACAGATATTTAAGGCTGTTCTGTGGTCTGCCCTGGTCACACTGATCTGCCATTCCTCTCCACAGCATGCAGGAATGCTGGGTGGGAAGGAGAGCAGGCAGCCGCCCTGGGTCTTCAGGAGGTGCAAGGCCCCTGGGACTGTAGAGCTTTAGAAGAAGGACCGGGCAGTTTTGTGTTTGCCTGTGCTGACCAAACTCAGCAGGAGTTTCTCTAGGAAGGATAATGTCCCCCTCCCCACTCTGCTCTCAGCATGCCTGAATGTTCATCCTTTTAGCTCTTCCACTTAACACCTTGTGTGGAAATTTGATACCTTTCAGAAAGGGCAGACCGATACACTCCTCTGATCTGCAGAGCGAGGACCTGGACTTGGGATATTTTGAAACAAAGACTTTTCCCATAAGATTATAGGCTTAAAAGTCAAGGCCAAGTGTGACCCAGTCCAGCAATCAACATTGATTGGAAAGCAGGCTAATGGGGAGAGATGGAAACTGAAGCAACTGGCACTGGTAATACTGATCTGGTTTGGTAGGTGGGTGGTGCTGGACTGTGCAGCATTACCTGCCCCAGCGCCAGGGTCTGTGTGGCAATGCCCCAGCTGGGTGTGAATGATGGGCATGTGGCCCATAAGTGAGGAATTCCATGTCCCAAAGGTCTCAGCTTCGCTCCTGTGAACTCAGCTAGCATTTTCCTAGTATCACTCTCTTTGCACTTTGGGTTCTGTGTTGATGCAATTGTGAGTTCAGCAGAGCCTGAACTCCTCTCACCCCTGCAGGCACCAGCAGGGAAAGTTCAGGGACTGAAAACAGCCACCTGCCCTTGATCAGCAAGATCAGCAGAGCTGGTGCCACTGGTACCAAAGAAATTAAAGGTGGGTTTGAGCTACATTCCTGTAACAGATAAAATGGTTTAAGACACTAGAACCAATGTAAGTGGTCATAGAAACTTTGTAGGTGCCAAGCAAGCTGATGATGGGATTCTGGCTGGATCCAGCTTGCCAGGTTTTCTTACTCCTGAATCCTCCTCCTTTAGGCTAGCTCTAGGAATTGTAGGCATGTGTGAGCTCCCTTCCCTCCCCCTCTCCTAGATGGCTGAGGATCTGTGTAGCTTCACACAGGGAGTAGCAGTGAATTCCTCTGGCACTCCAGCATATGTCCTGGTGCTGCTGTCACTGTCCCCTTGTCACCCTTCCCCTCAGCACTTCAGCTATATGGCTGAGTAGTGAAAGTGGTACAAACCACCTGCAAAGACAAGGCAGCAAATAAAGCACAGTATTGCAATTAAAAGGGTGCCTTCTGGCTCTGTGTCCAGCTTCAGATCCGAGACAGAAATATTTCCTCTCGGTGGTCTGAGCAGCTCCAGAGCCCAGGCTTTGCAGACCCTTTGCTTTACAACAGCAGAGACCCTCAGCATGCTGAGGGCTGAGGAGGGTTGGCGGCTCCCCCAGCCCTGTCAGCTGGTTCCTGTTGTTGCTATAATCAGCTCCTGTCACTTTCC
>NW_020960647.1:0-1162 GCF_003031625.1 Empidonax traillii | reverse complement strand
GAAAGCAGCAGGTTTCATTCAATTTGGTGGAGCGAGGGTGGAAAATGTGTGGCCATCAACAAAGATGTTTTTGAAGAGGAGGTGCTGGGCAGGGCAGGACCTCAGAGGCTTTTTGACACACAGAAAATGAAAAGTTTCATGCGACAGCTGAATGCATATGGATTCACCAAAACAAAACGGGATGACCAGAGATCTGCCTCCCTGCCCGAATTCCTGGCAGAGGAACCAGCAGTTTCTGCTCACAGGCAGGTAGAGCAGCTGCTTTGCACATCAACTAATGATTGTAATAGTCTTGGGGGAAAGGCAGACCTTCCCAGAATGACCTTATTAGGTCTCATCACAGAGGGCCATTTGTGGGTGGAGAAGCCATTTCTTACAAGGGGTCTCATAAAAAGGAGGGCAGAGAGTGATAGGACAAGGGACAATGGTTTTATACTGAAAGAGGACAGGTTTAGACTGGAAGAAATGCTTTACTGTGAGGATGGTGAGGCACCGGAACAGGTTGCTGAGAGAGGTTGTAGATGTAGATTTCTGTAAGTGTTCAAGGCCAGGCTGGCTGGGTCCCTGAGTAACCTGATTTATTGAGTGGCATCCCTGCCCAAGGCAGGGTGGTTGGAACAAGACAATCTTGAAGGTCTCTTCCAACACAAACCATTCTGTAATTCTGTGATGGAGGATATGGAGGTGGGAATGAGAGGTCTGGTTTTCATTTCCTTCTCAGGCAGGTGATCTTTGTGACTACTAGAAATGCAGATAAGAGACAGTTTGGTGAGATCTGCTGAGGCTGAGCTCATGAAAGGGAAAGACAGGCTCAGCATAACCTGATTTGTCTTTGCTCTGTGTTTTGCTGTACCAAATCTGAAGCCTTCCAGCAGCACCTGCTGAATGCTGAGCAAATGCATCTAAGGAGCACAGGGTTACCTGACTGCTCATGTCCACACTGAAGCTGCTCAAAACCAGTGCTATTTGGCTTTTGAAAGCAGTTGTTCTGCTTTTGAAAAGCCTACATTGCTCTGCCCCCAGAGGGGAAAACCCCAGGGGTAGGATGACTGAACACAATTATCACACAATGCTTTAGCCTGAGCTTTAGGTTCCATACAGCTCTCAGAGCCCTTTTCTGTGTCCATGCTCCTCTTTTGCAATTCAGAGTCCTAGTTCTTGT
>NW_020960646.1:7214-8278 GCF_003031625.1 Empidonax traillii | reverse complement strand
GAATGCCCTGCCCAGCTGGGGCTCTGCATTAGATGTGGCACCCCCAGGCTCCCCTTTCTGTGGTGCTGGGGCAGGAGAGGAGCAGGATGCTGTGCTGGGACTGGGAGGAGTGTCCCTGGTGCCAAAGGCTGGGCTGAACTGCACACTGACCCCCAGCATCCCAACTGCCTGGGCATGTGGCATGGGGCAGGGCAGGGTCTCCTGCCTCACATGGGCTCTGGGGGGCTGTGATATTGTCCTGCCTGTTCCCCAGTGCCACGACTCACCTGTGACACTCAGGTTCTGGGGAGCACTGAGGGCCGAGTTCCTCAGTCGGGTGCTGTTGTCCATGGACTGGTATCCACATGTGTATCCCCCTTGTCATGGGGAAGAGCATGGAGTAGCTCCCCTGCTGCTGCTGGGCTTTCAGGCTGCTCACCTCCACCCCATCCTTGCAGAAGACGATTTGGGTGGCACGAGACTCAGTGATTATTCGGCACCGAAACAAAACCTGTTCCCCCTCCTGTGCAGCTCTGGGGTTTATGAAGAGGTCAGGAGCTGGGAGGTCACCTAGAGATGGAACAGGGAGTGCCTGAGACGGTGTTACTGCTGTCAGGGGTGGAAAATGTTTCATCCCTGGGAAGGGAAGAGTTTCCTCTCCAGGGGTTCACACACAGGGAACAAAGCCCTTCTCCCTTCCCATCTCCCCTCCCTCCTAACTCCCTTTACAGGCCCTGTCCCTGTACTCACCATGCCCTGGGGAGCTGCAGATGTCCTGGGCCATCCCACCAGCACCTGCACCGTGGGGTACAGAGAGGTTTGGTGAGAGGGGCAGCAACCCAGCTCAGCCCTGAGCCCCTGTCTACGTTCCCACTGCTGAGTCTGTGCTGGGCCAGAACCTTCCCAGCCTCGGGGCTCCATCCTGCCTCTGCCTTGTCTCCTTTCTTGACACCTCCTCAAGTCCATTTTGGTTGTGTTGGTGGTTCCAGGGAGATGCCTCTGGCTCCCTAAAGCACTTCAGCATCTGCCAAGTCTCACACCATGACCAAAATTCTTGGCACGGCCTAGACAATGGTCTTAGATGG
>NW_020960646.1:4550-5531 GCF_003031625.1 Empidonax traillii | reverse complement strand
CCAGAACCTTCCCAGCCTCGGGGCTCCATCCTGCCTCTGCCTTGTCTCCTTTTTTGACACCTCCCCAAGGCCATTTTGGTTGTGTTGGTGGTTCCAGGGAGATGCCTCTGGCTCCCTAAAGCACTTCAGCATCTGCCAAGTCTCATACCATGACCAAAATTCTTGGCACGGCCTAGACAATGGTCTTAGGTGGACCACAACACATTTTGGAGAGAAATTTAATATCTTTGGAATGTGCTTCCCCTGGATGATGCTTCCAAATATTTCCTGTAAATCTCTAAATGGTAAGCCAGAGATATTTTCAATCCTCTTTTCCAAAATGCCCCCAAACTGACTGAAGAGATAGAAATTGAGGGGAACAGAATCAAACCCTCAAACACTGCATGAAGAAGGAACAACTGTTTCCTACCACAGAGATTTTTTTTGTGAGAGTTTCCAGCCCATGCCCCAGTGAGTTCCATGGCTCACCTCTGAAACTCAGAATCCAGGGAGCACTGAGGGCTGAGTTCCTCACTTGATTGCTGTTGTCCCTGTACTGGTATCCACATGTGTATGTCCCTGCTCTCCCCCTCCTCATGGGGAAGAACAGGTGGTAGATGTCTCTTCCTTGTTTGGCTTTCAGCCTCTGCACATCCACCCCATCCTTGCAGAAAATGATTTGGGTGGCAGGAGACTTCCAGAAAATTTGGCACCGAAGAAAAACCTGTTCTCTGTCCTCTTCAGCTCTGGGGACCACAGAGAGGGCAGGAGGTGGTAGATAACCTGGAGAGATGGCAAAGGGATGGACAAGGTGAGTGTTATTGTTGCCCGAGCTGGCCAATGGCTTGGATCTCAGCAGAGAAGAATTTGCTCTCGTGGGGTGCACAAAGGGGGAACAAAGCCCTTCTCCCTTCCCATCTCCCCTCCCTCCTAACTCCCTTTACAGGCCCTGTCCCTGTACTCACCATGCCCTGGGGAGCTGCAGATGTCCTGGGCCATCCC
>NW_020960646.1:0-1158 GCF_003031625.1 Empidonax traillii | reverse complement strand
GGAATTGGGCACAGATCCAGCTACATCTGACTTTGTAGATTCTGAAATTGGTGGTTTCCTATCTCTTGTGCCCTGTATGGAATCACAGAGACACAGAGGAGCTGAGGCTGGAAGAGATCATCTGCTCCAAGCCCCTGCTTCAGTATAGACAGCTGGAAGCACTTGGCCAGAACCTCATCCAGAGGCTTTCAAAGATCTCCAAGGATGGAGACTCCACCACCTGCCCAGGTAACAATGTCTGGAAGGCTCAGGGACCAGTCTGGGGCTCACTGTCCTTGCTACGTTTCTCTCTCCATATGACATCCCTTGGAGATTTACCTTGATGAGGTAAGAGGCAACAGGCACAAGCTGCAATGTGAGAAATTCTGTTTCAATGTGTGGAAAATTTTCTTGTGGTGCTTTTTACCATGAGGGTGATCAAAGATTAGAACAAGCTGAGTAAAATCTATTAATGGAGTTGGGTTTTTTCCCCTTCTTTCTACAGGGTGAAGGGGAAATGACTCTGTGAAGCTGCTGCCTCTGGCACGGCATTATTGCCATAATCAGTGTCAGGCCACAGGGTTTGCCAAGATGATGAGACCTGAAACCAAGTCCCAGCTGAAATTCCACAGACTGAGACCCCAAAATCCAGAGGTATGAAATTAAACTTGTCTGTGCATGAGTGCAGAGAGTGCTCAAATCTGGAAATTAATATTTTTCAATAAAATGGGGACCTGAGTGGGGTGGCAAGAGAGATGCCTTGAAAAAGAACAATAAAGTGGTGGGGTGCTGATAGAGATTTCAGGGTTTAACCCAGGATGTAAAATGGGATTTGCTCTTCCAGCTTGAGATGCCTCATAGACAGGTTAGGGATGTCAGTTCTAATGTTGACTTAGTTGTTAAAAATCTCAGTAACAATTACAATCCATGAATATTCCTGACCCCTAAACTCAGATCAATAATAAGCCGTTATTTTGCCTTGAGATAAAGGAGGTGCAATGGAAAAACAGGGGAGGACGTGCTGCAAACCACAGTGTAAGATCAGTTATCAGCTGGGACATCTCTGCACTGGCTGAAGGTGTAAAAAGTCAAGGCCATTTCTGATGAAAGCTCCCACAGTGCTCTCAGGTTTTGATGGCAGTTGTTTTCAACACAGTCTGCACCCTGTTTCACACCCCA
>NW_020960645.1:7221-8279 GCF_003031625.1 Empidonax traillii | reverse complement strand
GTGGGGGGGTCTGAGGGGATGTCTGTGCCACGTGGGGAGGTGGAGGGGACACAGGTAAGTAGGGACAGCCCCTCACCAGGGAGGGCCAGGCCTTCACCACAGCCCCCTCCTGCTGCCCAAATGCCCCCAAACCACGAGAACCACGAGAAAGGCGAGCTCGGGTGGGTTGGGGGGGGGGGTTAAAAGAGGATGGGAGGGAAGAAAGGACATCCAGAACCACGAGCTCCTGGCCCGTGGCCACTCCTCTCGAGTTTATAGCCCTGGGGCGTCACGGGTGGCACAGGGAAGTGGCTCCACAACCCCCGCCCCGAGCAGGAACGCGGCTGAAACGCCGCTCAGGATTTACCGAGGGGGGGTGGTGGGGGGGGGTGGTCCTGCGTGACGGGTCGTGCCCCGCGGGTGGGGTGTGGGGAGTGTCAGATGCTGACTCTGCCCAGTTAGGGCTCAAAAAAAACCCAAAAAACAAACAAAAAAGAATCATTCACCCTTTGTTGCCGCTCCGGGAGCCGCTAATCCCCCTTAAATCCCCCGAAAATCTCCCGTGAAAAGCTCCGTGGGCTGCGGGGCCGGCTCAGAGCCCGCCAGCTGACTCATCCCGAGCTCCACATTCCACCCGAGGCAGAGCAGGATCCCACTCAGGGATCTCCCCCTTTTTTCCCCCCACTCCCTGCCCGCGGGGGAGGGAATCGACGTGTCCCCCCACCCACCCACCCGTGGGGGGAGCGAGACCCCCACACCCACACACCCACACTCTGAGGGGGGCAAAGAGGGGGACTCGTCTAAAATCTCTATTTATTGAAATGACATCAGCAAGACAAGGGGGGATGGGGGGAAAAAGGGGTCGGGGGGGCGGGGAGGGGGAAAGATCCTCCTCTCCCACTCCCCGCGCGCTCACTTCCTGCGTGGCATCTTGTCCGGCAGGTCCTGGAAGAAGTCGTTGCACATCATGGCCATGCAGGCCAGGAAGGTCACGTACTCCTGGAAATCCACCTCGCTGTCGCTGTTGCAGTCCAGGCTGCTCATCAGCTGCTGTAAACTGGCCTCGCTGGTTTGTTTCT
>NW_020960645.1:0-1859 GCF_003031625.1 Empidonax traillii | reverse complement strand
GAAAGAAAGGAAGAAAGGAAGAAAGAAAGAAAGAAAGAAAGAAAAGAAAGAAAGAATAAATTAAATAAATAAATAAAAACGAAATAAATAATTTAAAAACTATAAATAAATAAATAAATAAATAAATAAAAATAAATGAAAACCAGCCTTCCAGGGCCGCGTCCCAAGCCTGGAAAAAACCCCCAGGGAAGCCGGAGGAAGGAATGAATCATCACCCTCTGCCCGTTTCACCCAGCAGGCACAGAAACATCCTCCCCCCCCCTCCGGAACACACCCAGAACCGGGCAAAGCTTTTATTGAAAACCCCTCAGGGTCACTTTAAGGAGGGGGTTGGGTGATGATGATGATGATGATGGTGATGCTGATGATGGGGGGTGATGGGAGGGGTCACTTCCTGCGGTGCTGCTTGCTGGGGTCGTCCTTGAAGAAGTCGTTGAAGCCCATGGTGATGCAGGCCAGGAAACAAACGTACTCCTTGAAATCCACCTCGCTGTCCTTGTTGTGGTCCAGGTCGTTCACCAGCCGCTTGAACTCCGCCTCGTCCATCTGTTTCTGGATGGGGGGAGAGGGGGGGATGAGAGGGTTTTGGGGGGTCCCCGAGCTCCCCTGCCAGCCCTGCTTCCCTCCCCCCTGCCTGGAGGAAAGTTTTCCTTCTGCCTTTGGAAAGGAGGGGTTTTGCCTCTGGAAGGAAAGTTTTCCCTCTGCCTTTGGAAAGAGGATTTTCCCTTTGGAAGGAGGGTTTTCCCTCTGGAAAGAAAGTTTTCCCTCTGCCTCTGGAAGGAAAGTTTTCCCTCTGCCTTTGGAAAGAGGGTTTTCCCTTTGCCTTTGGAAAGAAGATTTTCTCCTTGGTTTTGGAAGGAAAGTTTTCCCTCTGCCTTTGGAAGGGAAGTTTTCCCTCTGCCTCTGGAAGGAGGGTTTTCCCTCTGGAAGGAAAGTTTTCCCTTTGCCTTTGGAAGGAAAGGTTCCCTTTGCCTTTGGAAAGAAGGTTTTCTCCTTGGTTTTGGAAGGAAAGTTTTCCCTCTGCCTCAGGAAGGAGGGTTTTCCCTCTGGAAGGAAAGTTTTCCCTTTGCCTTTGGAAGGAAAGTTTTCCCTCTGCTTTTGGAAGGAAATTTTCCCTCTGCCTCTGGAAAGAGGGTTTTCCCTTTGCCTTTGGAAGGAGGGTTTTCCCTCTGGAAAGAAAGTTTTCCCTCTGCCTTTGGAAGGAAATTTTCCCTCTGCCTTTGGAAGGAGGGTTTTCTCCTTGTTTTTGGAAGGAAAGATTTCCCTCTGCCTTTGGAAGGGAAGTTTTCCCTCTGCCTCTGGAAGGGAAGTTTTCCCTCTGCCTTTGGAAAGAGGGTTTTCTCCTCCTTTTGGAAGGAAAAATTCTCCCTCTTGCCTCTGGAAGGAGGCTTTTCCCTTTGCCTCTGGGAGGAGGAGGAGGAGGCCTGGAAAGCTGCACCCAAAGCGTCTCTGGGACTTGGTGTGGGGGGGGGGGGAAAGCGGGGCCGAAAATCTTTCCTTCCTCCCGATTTAAACCGCGAGGGTTTAAAGAAGGGGGAAGCGAGGAGGGAGGTTAAAAAATAAAATAAAAAAAATGTTATAAAGCGGAAATCAGAGCGTGATTTCCCTTTTGCCAAGCTGAATATTTCTGGGTGCATTAAAAAAAAAAATTAAAAAATTTAAAAAAGCCAAATTTCCCTCCAGAACCCCCCTCCCTGGGCAGCTCCAAATTCACTTACGCTTCCAAAGACGGGCAGCTCCTTGTTGAGCAGCTCCCTGAGCTCCGCCTTGCTGAGCTTGTACTTGTCCCCCTCCTTCCCCGAGTACTTGTGGAAGGTGGTGACCATCACGGCCAGCGCCTGCTCCAGGGGACACGCCAT
>NW_020960644.1:2304-10574 GCF_003031625.1 Empidonax traillii | reverse complement strand
AAAGGGAAAAAGCTGTAATCAGTGGTCATAGGGAAGTTTGACATGACTTTGCAAAGCCATCATTGGGTATTTGGTGTAAGGTGTTGTATGAACAGAAGGGTGTGAAACCTCTGCTTTGCATGAAGAGTCAGATGACTTCCAGGCAGAAAAATGAAAAAATGCCTGGGTTTCATTTCCTATTGTGTTTGGAAGAGATGATGGTCCAGCTGTGGCTATGGAGTCACACATGAGAACCACTTCAACTCTATGCAACTCAAGACTTTTCAATACTATTCAGGCATCTCTTTCAGCTAGATTAGGACTAGTGCTCAGACAAAGAGTTTGTGTTAGTGCTGAGTGTTCAATCCTCTCCAGCATGCACTCAGTACATATCTGCTAAGGAGCACAAATAAAATATTGGATGCTCTTAGGCCTTTGGCTCTGTGTCATAAAGGACAGATATTTTCAGGATCCCCCTGTGTTGTTTTCATCCCCCACTGCTGATTCTCAGGAAAGGCAGAGCAGAGGAGCTGTCTAAACCTGGGCCTTCCTTACAACCTGACTCTTCACAGTTCTTGGGCAACAAAACATACACGGGCCAATGGTGACCTGGTTTATCACTTTTGGGCAGAATGGGAAACAAAACAGGGCTGGAAGACACATAGGACCCATGAGATTTATGTTCTGACCTTCTGCTCTAGGCTGTTGCCTAATATCAAAATGATTTGCAGAGATGTGCTATTGTGTGTCAACAGAAGAGAACCTTATGAGCCAACTACGTCAACATTAACATGACACCATCTGTTCAAATGTAAAGGATTTGGAAAAGGCATCCTAAATTTCTCCATTAAAATATGTTTCTGTCCATCTGTCTGATGATTTATCACAGAACATTCAATGTTTTTTGTGACAATTTGAATGTGAAGATAAGTAAAAGGCCTGAATGTAGTCTCTACAGGCAGGAGAGTGTACCTAGAAGTCAGACCTGCACACAGAAAATAGCATGACAGAGCCTGATGTCATGGCTTTCTTTGTTCTTTGCAGAATTTCTTGCCTCAGTTTATGATATAATACTCGTAGCATTGCATAGTAGGCAAATGACCACAATGGGACTGGGAGACCCTATTTTGTTCCTAGATTTGCCTTTCCTAGATGCTGAATGACCATGAATTGCTCTGTGCTTCTATTGTCTTACCTGTAAAATTGGATGCATTGCAGTGGCCTTCTGAAATGTGACATTTAGTGATCAAATTAGCCATATAACCCCCCCAAACTACAAAAGCTGAGTTGGAAAAGGATTTCTTTCTGATACTTCACCCTCCTGTTATTCTTAGAAGTTTAGTAGCAGTGTCAGACCAAGTAGGGGTCACCTGGGAGAAACAGCCAGCTGTGGGTGAGATGCGTGTCTGACAGATTTAGCAGGGCAGTCTAATCCAGCACAGTCACTCTGAGTGAATAGTTCTCCGTAGAGGGCAGTATTACTGACTTAATATATCAGTTCTGGGAATCTTCTGCCTGGATGGGTAATTACAGCAATTAATTGTGTTCAGTTGTGTTGTGTTTTGTCCTCAACACACTAAGAAGACTGAGCTGTTTGAGTAATGAATCTCTTCCAAATTCCCTATTTGCAGTTCTTCTTTACACGTTCTCTTTACACAGAAAAGCACTGCTCAAATTAAGACCTTTTTCACAAATTAGGCAAAAATTGGGCTTGATGACCCCATCTCCCTTCTAGCTGGATGTTTCTGACAGTAAAAAGAGTGCCACACGTAACTAGAATCAGTTTTCCTCTGCCTCTTAATGCATCTCTTCCAACACTTTGCCAAAGAATTGTTCTATAGATTCGTGGCCAGTCACTGAACCTCAGCACATGTCCCCATCTTGTAAAATATGCTTTATTTTCCTGTATGTATGAAACTACATGTAGCTGTACCGTAATATGCCATTTGACTAGCCTTGCTTAGCAATCCAGATGTTTCAACATTACCCGTAGGTTTGTTCAGTGTGCTGACATTTGTGAGTTCACTTTGAATAGTAAGTCCATTTGGAATCTTGGTGGGACCACCATTTTATAGCCATCCTTGGAGGCATTTAAAAGACATGTAGATGTGGTACTTGGGAACTTGATTTAGTGGTGGACTTAGTAGTGTGAGGTTCGCAATGGCACTCGATGATTTAAGGGTCTTTTCCAAAGATGAAAATGATTCTATGATTCTGATTTCTAGCATAGAATGCTAGAATCAAAATGGTCTGAGTTGGAAGGAACCTTTGAAGATCATCTAGTTCAACCCCTCTGCCATGGATGGGCATGTTAGCTTTGCATTTATTTACGGATCTTTGAAGCATCCTTGAATTATCGCCTTACCTTCATGTCAACAGCAATCAAGTTGTTGCTTAACCAGTTTTAACTTCTTAAACTAAAACCAAGATGAGTGTTGTACAGTGCTACTATCCCAAGCAGACTACAGCACTAATTATTGTGAAGTACCACTGTACGCGTTGTGAGATGTGTCCCATCTGTCTATGCTGCCGTTCCCAGGGAAATGTAGCATTCAGCTTTTGGGCCTGTAATTGTTGGTGAAATTTGCTTCTTGTCCCTGTAAAATGGCACTTACCTGTTTGCAATGGTAGTAGTAGCCTAGATCTCTTCCACAGATGGAAGTCCTCTTTCCAGCTGCTGGTGGAAAATGTTTGATGGCATTAGTGGTCATTTGCTGAAATAGGAGGAGCTGTTGGGGAAGGGGAGAGCTTCTTGCAGAGAATACCCAAAGAGTCATGTGGAGCTGTGCTGAAGAGTTCAAATATATATGCTGGGGATCAGTTTAATTCTCATCCGTTTCTCATGAGCTACAGATATCTTTCACTTCACCTGTGGGAACTGAGCCCACAAGTGCCCTCTTCCTGATCTACTTTTTTTCTTTTTCCCTGTAAGCTCCTTCTTTCTTTCCCTTTTAGGCTCCTGCCTACCCTGCATTCATATACTACAACCTAAAATTATCTGATTTGTTCATAAGGCTCTTCAGAGTAAGCTCTTATCCAATTACATCCATCAAAGCAGCATTTAGTTCCCATATGAAAACATTTTCCTCAGCTATCATTAATACAGTTGTTTCATGCTTCTGTATGCACTTGGGGATTATCCTGTCTGTCTTCTTCACCTGGGCTTATTTCTTCCATGTCTTTCACAATCTACACACATTAGTGCAAATGAATGGGAATGTGGGGAACTTTATTGTTGCCATGCAGAAATGAATGTCTTAAGTACTAAATATTCTCCCAGACTAGACAACCATAGAGGAATTTAATATGATGCATAATTTCATTCGTGTTGGAACCGCATTTCTCCTGAGTTTATTTTGAATCTGAAGGTGAAGAATGAGAAAGCAGCAGAAATCCACTTTAGACCATGGAAAGAATGAAAATGGTGTTTCACAAAAGGACAGCAGTAGGAAGAATGTTTAAATCTCTAAGTGACTCTGAAGAATGCCATGGCAATCTCGGTGGTTACTTTAAAAGAATACCAGAAATGAGTTGACTGTTATACTGACCCTTTAACCACAACATAGGATTTTTTTTTTCAGATAGCGTGTACGAATACGCTTGAGGCAAAACGCATACTGCTCAATCAGTGTCATAATTTCCCCCCTTTCCCCAACCATGTGTAAAAGAAACTTCAGAATCTGCCACGTAAATGTTACCCGTTGACGAACCACCAAAATTTTTTCCAGGACCATGCTTTAACAAAGATGCTTTCGAGGGATTCCCGTGTTCAGCCAAAAATGAAGGGTTCTTATCTAACACTATCTTGTCTAAATATACACAGCCTGTGATGACGAAATAAAAAAATGTTGAGACCAGGTATAAATACCACTGACAACCAGATGAAGTTCATTCGTCTACTCTCTTCTAATAGAAGGTTTAACTATTAGAAGTTGAAGTGCACTGCTCTTAGAACTGACATCTCCCAGAACTTATCTGAGCAGTTTAACTGAACCATCACCAAGAAAATGCCTTTCCAAACCTACAGCTTGTTTGTTCTGACTATCATAATGATTTATTTTGGACGTGTTGAAAACAGATTTAATCTGCTTCAACTTCAAGATGATATAGACAAACTGAAAGCTGATTTTGTAAGTATAGTCTTCTACTGCATTTCTCTTCTGCTGCTGCTTGTGCTTTACATATCATCTAAACTTGAGCACTGTTGACATACTCAGTATGTACCAATAGAGGGTAATCATGGAACAAACTTTTTGGTTATACCTTTTTTTAACAAGAATATGGACAATTTCTTTGGCTTTGCTAAACTCTCTCACTAATCTGATTTAGTTTTCCAATAGTCATAGTTACTGTAGTCATTTGCATTTATTTCAGGGATGCTCTCTCTTTCACAAGAGCTTCTCCCAGATCAATTCAGCCTTTGATTACATGGAATATCTTCTAATAGAAAATCTTAATGCAATGTGTGGAGAATATATGAATATTTATTCAATTCAGACTAGATGTAATTTACTGACTTTTTAAATTTTATGTTAGCAATGTTATTGGGGGGTTTAGTATTAGTAATAAAAAAAAAAATTGAGATGAACTTTTGCTTTAACAAATGCACTTTTGTTACTTATTATTAGATGCAGTAGTGTGTTTCCCAAAGGTGGTTCCTATTCTTATTCTTTTCCATCTTCCAGTCATTCCAGTTCCACATCTGTGACTATGATCTGGCAGAGGAATGTAATCTGGCACAATATTCTTTCTTTTCGGGTAGAATTTGTAACTTGATAATTGTAATGTTAATTCACCAGCCTTCATCTAGGAGGCAATAAAGTAGTTCACAGTGGAATTCAGCTGGGATTAGTCATAGAGATAGCAGATCTACAACAGAGTCATTTCTAATTAACAATTTTTATTCTCAATATATTTTTGCTGTTTTTTTTCCTTAAATGCATGAAAGCAACTGCAACAGTCTGCTGCTGTTTTCAGCTATGATTTTGTCATAATTTTGTGCAAATGACATTTGAAATTCAGTAGTCAAGAAACCACTCTGAAGTGGTGAAGACTAGTATGATACTTCAGTTTTTGCCAATTGGTCAGAAAGTTGCTGTAAAATTTATATTGTATCTTAAATTTGTTATTAACATATAGCAGAGGGAGTGTCACTAGAATATATATAACTCTGTTGAAGACATCTTGAGCCGTGGTGAGGTTTTTGCACTGACATTAAAGCTCTGGTTCACAGCAGGTGCTCCCCACCTTTCAGAAGAAGAACAAAACAAAGTTTGGCAGTGTGGTCAGCATGGGGAGCCAATCAGGCTAGAAGGTTTCTGTCAGCCTGCAAGTTTTCCCTTTGCACTCACTGTATTTAAATTACTGAGCAGACAAAAGAAGGAAATAGTCACTGTTGTATACAAAAAACAAAAAAAAAAAAGAACAGACGCAGAAGAGGAAGTGATTCAATTTGCCTTTCCTTGGTAGGAGAATTGTATTGCTCTTTTTTTCCTAGCATCTGATACCGTGTGTCTCTAACATCTGATGGTTAAATGCCGTCCTGTGAGCTTCTCAGTAGCACACTAATCTTGCATATACTCATGCCTGACTGTGGCTACTGGGCTGTTCTCCAGTTCTATAGTTTGTTCTTGTTTCATATGAGATTTTAGTAAGACTGCATGAATTTAAGGCCACAGATGACTACATACTGCTGGACTTTGACTTACCAGAAGACATGTCAAATTCAGACCTAATGATTTTCTAGTCAGTTGCAGTGTTCATGAGCTTTTATTTTCATCTGTCAATAGCAAAAGCATTTGGGAAAACAGATGTGTTCAACATCTCAGTTTAGATATAGCAGGAGAAGCATTGAAAAGCAGATTAATGCCATTTCTGATAGTAGGCGGCCATGCAATGGGATTTGGTGCTTAAAGAAGTCAAATCATTGTGATAGCTATAGGCCAGTGGTACAAAAATCTGGATTTTACTGCTTATTTGATGAGAGAACACAAATTTGCCTCGTGATAAGTATTGTTTGTCTGACAGATATGTTTGTTCTTTGTTGCAGAACTCAAGTCATTCAGATGTAGGTGATGGCAGACCAATCTTTACAGGGAGATTGTCAAACTGGACAGAGGTGAGTCAGAAACAGATATGAAAAAGCATCTCAGGCACTTCGCAGGGTTCTTTTGGTACAAAGCACCTCCTAGAACCAGTGTAGTTAGCTGGGGTAGAATGAACATGAGCAGAGTTCTATTTGTTAACTCGGAAATGAGAAAAAAATCCCCATAAAAATGCTTCCCATAAGAGTCAAGGTGCTTTGTACTGCACCACGAAATGATCTCAGATACAGACAAGCCCAGGAGGTGATTTGCAACTTCTTTATCATCTTGTTTTAAGTGGCAGTGATTTGTGTTATATCTTCATTCATTTCCCTGCTGATGAGCACTCACAGACCTTTCTTTTTCAACAGAGAAATGAAAAAAGGATCATCCTGAGTCAGATTGTTTCCATGTACTTGAAAATCCTTGAAAATACTGACAAGTCAAAGGCGCATGTCAGGAACATAACTGAGGAGCTCTACACTCTGAAAGAAAGCCTTTCTGATGGCTCAAAGAAGATGGAATATCTCAAGGACCTGACAAAGCTTCAGGTAAGGCTCTTCCTTTGCCTCCAAGGTTCATCACGTTATATTTTCCAGTTGTGATTTGGGTGTGATTCAAGTCAATAGGGCTCCAGCAACTCATATGGTAACCCTTGTCTAGCTCACTTCACACTGGAAAACCTAATGTTTCCAGCTGCAAGGGCTGCTGCAGGTCTACGGTGTGGGGTAGACTCCTGAGTCTTGCTGGAGTTTGGCACAAAGGTGCTGACACCACCTCCACTCAGTCTGCATACCAGAGCTGACACTGACAGAGCCTTTGTGGTTTTGGAACTGGGTGGGAAAGTTGTGCCTAGCTAGGGTGTGCCCTATGGCTTTGGAAGCACTTGGCTAATCGAGTGAGTGCTGATGGCACAAACCACTGACCTCTGCAGAGTTCTGCAGACAATACTCTAGTGGAGTTAGCTGCTTGTAACTACAGAGTAGCTCTGTTTCACAAAATATATCTGGTCTGTGGCATGTTGTGAAGTAGCACAGAAGGTGAAAAACAAAAATCTGTGACAAAGTGGCTCTTTGCTGTAGGAATTAGGTAGAAGAGTAATTGAAAACTGCAAATGTCCATCGGTTTTACTCTGGTAGCAGGGTAGCCTATGGGATGTGATCAGTAAATGATTATAGCTCTTGGCATAACTTCCATTTGTTTTTTACTTTTAACAGGTGAATGACTTGAAAATTCAACGTAAAGCTGTGAATGAGCTGTTCAGCGTCTTACAAAAACTGGGAGATACTCCAAGTTCTTACAAAAGAAAAAGAAGCCAGTTTCAGAGGCAGTGCAAATGCTAATGCCATCTTATGTTCTTTTGTATAAATCTTGTTGTGACACAACTTTTTTATTTTAAACTTTCTATTGAATTTTTATACATTTATTTATTAATATTTAAGTATTTTAAATAATTATTTATAAAGAAATACTGATCAGAGTATTTATATGCTCTACTATTGTATAAGAAATAATTTTGTCTTAAAATCCTGTCTATTCGTTATATGTTTGTTGACCTGAAAATACAGAATGAGACAACGTTTACCCAGTTTTCCATATGGAAATCTTGAAATGACGTGATAGGGTACCCAGCTTTCCATCTGGTGCTGTCTTGAGAGAGGATTGTTACAAGATTTGTCTCATCATTAATGTATTTGGCATGGAGCTACAAGCACCAATAGGGGGAAATTACTGTATTCAGAAAAACATATTCATGTCTGCCTATTACTAAACATATCTAAATCTAAATCAAGCAAATAAACATGTTTAAAGATAAGCAAATGCTGACTCACGTTTCTGAAGGAGAGTATTGATGATTAGTTGCTGGTATTTATTATTATTATGCACTGAAGTAACCAGGAGGCCAGTCTACTTAACACCTCAAGGGAATGTGACTAACTGTACTGCACTGACTTCAACCCTCAGGTTTAAAAAATTGCTGGTTTTGTTTTTGTTTTTGTTTTTGTTTTTGTTTTTGTTTTTTTTTAATACTGAATAATTTAAATGTGTCTGATGTAATTTTATTTATTTGGAGGTAGTAGTAAGGAAGCTTTTATCCAAAGGACTACATTTTTGTACTGGAGTATTATTAAAAACTTTGTATTTCTCAATAGAAACTTCTTGAAATTTTGATTTTAAACAATGAAAGAATAAATAAGTAAATATATA
>NW_020960644.1:0-1609 GCF_003031625.1 Empidonax traillii | reverse complement strand
ACTGAATAATTTAAATGTGTCTGATGTAATTTTATTTATTTGGAGGTAGTAGTAAGGAAGCTTTTATCCAAAGGACTACATTTTTGTACTGGAGTATTATTAAAAACTTTGTATTTCTCAATAGAAACTTCTTGAAATTTTGATTTTAAACAATGAAAGAATAAATAAGTAAATATATAATTAAATAATTAGTGTGCTTGGTTTGTTCACCATAATTTCTGTGAAAAGTAATATGTTAGTCTTGCATTACAGTGTCAGAAAAGATGGTCCTACCGAGATACATAAAGCACATTTTGTTTCCTCCTGCCTGTCCAAGATTTGGGAATGGATAATGTTTTTAAAGAAATCTGACAGAAGGGTCTCAAATTCCCAAGTTTTACTTGTATCTGGATAAGGAAACATCATTTTGCTTAAAATAAGGCATTTATCATTTGAAATTTGTTGCTACTCTGGCGTACAACAAAGGACACTTCCAAATTGCCCTGCAAGCCAAAGGTATGGAGCCCAGGCCGAGATCAGCCTGTCTGCTGGGCTCTTTGCGAGTGGTACAAGCTGGAGATCTGGGGCTGCTTTGGCTTTGGCCACTCTCACAGGCTTGGGTTTGGGCTCCCAAATTCTCATGTCCTCGGGGCTTTACCAAGCAAATTATCTGGGGCAGACTGGCTTGGCTGACTGGGAATGGGGCAGATTTTCCTTGGCATTCCTGCCAACATGAGACTTCCAACTACCCCCTGAACTTGAATCAATGAATTCCAGAAATAACACCCCATCAAGTCCAAAGTTTGGTTGGAGTAAGTCCAAAAAGCTTAGTCATAATTGCTGCAGCCCTTCCTACTCCCATGGGCCCAGCTGTCTCCTTTGATGTAAGATACCTTCATTCATATTCTCATTTGACAGTCATAACAAAGCAATTCAGTAATCCTGGAGACTTGAACTGGTTTTGAAGGAAACAGCTGTTCTTGTTTGTATTCATCACAGACATGCATATGCATGTGAGATGCAAGTAAAATAACTCTGCGGGATTTCTCCTGTTCCAGGAGAAGCCTCAGTAAGCGTTTAACACAGCAAGGTGTCCTGTGCTCATGCTCTTTCATGAGGTATTAAAAGAGACTAACTGTCCTCTGGGGACACACAGCCAGCTGTAGCAAATTCTATTGAAAAAAAAATATATAATAACAATAATAATAATAATAATAATAATAATAATAATAATAATAATAATAATAATAATGGCCAGTCTTCGCGAACGAAGATTCGGGGAAGGTCTTTACACCTTCCAGCCTGCGCATTGGATTTTTTTTTTTTATTTTTTAGGTGAGACACAGTGTGCGCGAAACTGAGCCCACCCTTTAATCCTAAGGTTCATCTGCCAGGGCCAAGCGAGCTTGGACGGTGGCAGCGAGGTCCTAAGGATGTAGATGGATTGCCTTACAGGGCTAATGAGCTCCATCTGCCCGGGGAGTGGCCCCGACCAGGAATCGAACCCGGGTCTCGGCGGTGACAATGCCACGTCCTTAACCACTAGACCACCAGGGGCTCCCAGAAAAAATAAGAGAATGAAGAAGAAGGGAGAGAAAAACAAGAAAGAGGGGAAGGGAAGGGAAGGGAA
>NW_020960643.1:4276-8281 GCF_003031625.1 Empidonax traillii | reverse complement strand
GCAATGCACGACTTCAGCTGCACATGGGCCCAACCCCAACAATTCCCCCACTCACTGTCTCCAAAGTGCACCGAGGTCCTCGAGTCCCCGGCGGCCGCCAGAGTCGGAGCCTGCGGCTCTCACTGCATGGCACACCTTGGGCAGGGAAAGAAAATATTCTGTGGCATTTCTGAAAGTTCCCTGGACCCCTGCTCCTCCTTGCTGCCTCCACAACTCACCTGGAATGCTCATCTCTTTACAGAGGCTACCGGGACGGCACCTCCAAAGAGAAGAGGGTGTTGTGCTCTGGATTAAGCTATAAACTGCCCAGAGTATTTGCATTTTTTATTTAAGACTTTTTAAAAGCCTTTTGCTTTGTTATAACCTCTAATTAGAGTCCAGAGAAAGAGTCACACACTCTTCTCTAAGAGAAATTCTTTTTAATGAAGTGATAAAGATCCGATATTTTGCCAAAAAGCTTTTACAGGAGCAAAATACATCCAAGGAAAAAGCATTTCACTCAAACATTAAGCACAAGCTACAAGGCTCGAGTGTGCCAGGCAAGAGCAGGAGCACAGAGAGCCTGAGGAGCCAGGAGATGCCCTGGCTGGGCATCGTGCTGCTGTGGGATGAGCTGACCCCTCTGCACAGTCTGTGCCGTCCCTGCCAGCCAAGTTCTGCCCGGGCTCTGTGCACGGGGACAGAGCGCTGACAGTTTTCAGCCCCCGCGCTGTCCCACAAAGGCTGGGATGGCACAAGGCCCTTGCCTGGCACCCAGGAGATGGGCAAGGCAAGGCAAGGACGGAGCCTCTGAGCCACCAGCACGCTGTCCCAAAGGCTGGGATGGCACAGAAGCCCAGAATCCATGAGGTTGGCAGAGATATCTTAGGTCAATCAACGTCCAGCCTTCGACCCATCCCCAGCACGTCAAGCAGACCACAGCACTGAGTGCCATGTCCAGTCTGTCCTTAAACACCTCCAGGGACGGTGACTCCACCACCTGCCTGGGCAGCCCATGTCAATACCTAATCCCTGTTTCTGTCCAAACATTCCTGCTCCTGTCCCTGGCAAACACCCCCTGACAGGCAGGCCCTCATGTCCTATGTAAACTTTTGTGTACATCTGGTGTGTGTGATGGGTCAAAGAGGGGATCCCATGAGCAAATAAGGCAGGGTTGTCTGGCATTATATTCCTAAAGGTTCTCATTGCAGGTTTAAATTCACCTTTGCTTGATCCAATAGATGAGTGAGGGGATCCAGTTTGAGGTAAGATGGTTACATTTGCTTTTGATTACATATTTTCCCAAACCCTGTGACCAGTTCCCAGGAGAGGTTCCTTTGATTTCCACTTCTAACAGTCTGTTCTGCTGAGCACATGGACAGGGTAAATAACCACACAAACACAACTAACAAATGATAACCACAGTTACCAGTGAACTGAACCAGAGTCCAAACCTGAGGTTTTCATTCCCAATTCTGAATCCTTTTCTCCATTGAACAGTTCCCAGTAAAAGAAAAGAAAAAGGTCTGTCCAGTCCCTTTAAGGGCCAACATTTAAATGTAGGAACAATCCCCAGAGAGCTTATTTTGTGTTCTTTGCCATGAGCATCTTTTGCTTTCCAGGTGTCCCTGTCCAAGGCAGGACCATTGGTACAGCTCCTACAGAAGGCAGTGCCACTGATACAGGCTGGTCAGGAAAGGGTAGAGGGTTTTTGATCACCCTCAGGCCTCAGTGTACCCTTTGATTACAGCAAAAGAATCCCTGTAAACATAGACAGAGTCAGAGGGTTCAGCTTCCTGGTTAAATCCCCTCCAAACTGCTCCTGATTCTCCTGCCTGTGCCCTGCCTTCTCCTTCAGGGACTGTTTTGTCTCCTGGATGTCCCTGCAAAGCCACAGCACGATATTTCCAAACTGCCCCTTCCCGCTCAGCTGAGGCATCAGCAAACCCCCCATCCTGCAATTGCTCTGAGTGTGGGGGTGCCCCTTGAACCACAGAAAGGGAGAGAATCAGCTGAGCTATTTACAGCCCCCTCATCTTGTCAGGGAGGATTTTTGTGAGCTCCTTCTGTTCCCTGAAAGATGGTGCAATAATGTTCAATTTGAGCCTTCCATTTCCCAACAGGAGCTGGCTGGGCCACCCCATCAGGGCGTGGGGTTCCTGTCAGAACAGGCTTGATGGCCTTAAATGGTCCCCTTTAAATCAGAGACTGCCGAGGGACAATTTTTCCTGCTTCCCAAAAAGCAGTGCTCTCCATAAATAAGCCCTTTTCCCAGGGAGAATATCGTTTTTCGGCATCTTTGACACTGCATGAATAAAACCCTTCAGGCCTGGTGGGGACAAGTAGGTTCATGCCCCAGTGTGAATGTGCTGGTGTTGGATCATATTGGAGCTGTGGCTGAAGCCTCATAATGTTTCAGGTCTCATAGAGCCCAAACACGTCATGAAAGAGCTCTCATCATGAAAGCTCTGTCTTCATAACACCCTTCCATGTCATAATGGTGCTCTCCTCATAAGCCCATGAACCTTACAAGAGGTTTTCCTCATAAAGTCTCTCTCCTCATAAACCCCATCCACCCCATAATGGAGCAGCCTCATAAAGGCACTGTCCTCATAACCCTCACACACCTCATAACAGTGCAGGCCTCATAAGGCCCCTGTCCTCATAAGGCCCATAAACCTCCTCATGGTGTAATAGGTAATGCTGAGCAAAAAGTGTAGTATGTTCATCAAATCAGGGAGTTAAAGTTTACTTATGCTTGTTACAATGGGCCAGGCAAGGACTGTGCTCATAAGAGTATTCTTTATGTTCTTTGTTATGAAATGGGCAATTACAAAAGGGAATGTTACAGCATTGTAATAACTGTATGGTTGATTGTGTAATTGTCATGAATTTGTATGTCTTGTATTCTATGAATTTCCACTTTGGGCATATTCATATTAGAGGAAAAAGGTGATGGTAGCAAAAGCTAAAAAGAAAGGACTCAACCCCCTCCCCCTTCTGGAGATTTCCATGAGGCAGCCTCTGAGGACTACGGTTTAACCGATTCATTGGCTGAACCTAGATGGCGAGATGGAGCCCGCGAAAGTACGGACCAATATTGGAAAAGCCCGCAAAACAAAGACCAATATTGGAACAGCCCGCGAAATGGACTCCAATAAGAAAATCGACAGAGACTTGAGGGGTGGAGAAACGAGGGGGGTATAAAAAATTGACCGTTGGTCTGTCACGTTGCAGACCGGTGAGGAAACGAGTTTCCTCAGGTCACCCAGCGTGCTGTTTTGTTTACCTGCCTTTAAAAAATCTCTTTCATAATTTTTTTAAAATTATCTTTTGTCATTTTTGACCATAACAATTTGGCACCGTGACTCGGATTGGGATCCCTGTGCAGCAGGATTCTCCCTCCGGGAGGGCGCCCCCGTTCTTATTGGACAGCTCCAGAGGGACTCCAGCGGTACAGATTCCCAATATCCGACCGAGATTTCGAAGGCAGATAAGCAAATAAACTACCGCGGTTCCCCGTAATTTTTCATGCACGAAATCCAGGCGAAGACTTGCTCGGGGAAAGAGCGAGTGGATTAGGGGACCCTGCCCGACTTGGAGCCGGGTGGGGCCGCTCGGTTTGAAGCCAAGCAAAGACTTACTCAGCAGAGTGAGTGAATTAGAGAGTTCCGTCTGGTTGGGGAAGGGACCGTTTAGCAAGGAGCTAAACGAAGACTTACCCAGGGAGAGGTAAGTATTTTCCAGGCGAAGACTTGCTCGGGGAAAGAGCGAGTTGGTTAGGGGGACCCCGCCCGACTTGGAGCCGGGTGGGGCCGCTCGGTTTGAAGCCAAGCAAAGACTTACTCAGCAGAGTGAGTGAATTAGAGAGTTCCGTCTGGTTGGGGAAGGGACCGTTTGGCGAGGAGCTAAACGAAGACTTACCCAGGGAGAGGTAAGTATTTTGCGGAATCCCTTTTCGGTGGGAAGGGGATCCTGGAACGCGAATAACTGAGACGTCCGTCGGACGAAGCGAGTGCGGACCTT
>NW_020960643.1:0-2491 GCF_003031625.1 Empidonax traillii | reverse complement strand
GTTTCTGTCCGGGTACGGGGCACTGACACTTTGTACCCTATGTCTGCCCAAGCACAGAAATCTGCTATGTCGTGCACACCTCCAAGGGAACCAGAACCTCCACTCATAGCTGAGGGACAAAACACTGACATTTTATCTTTAGCTGTTCCACAGCCTAGTGAGTGGAAGTCTCCGGCCCCGACGATCCCCCCATACACACAGCAAGCCCAGCTTTACCCCTTAAGGGAAGCTGTAATGCCAGGAAGACAGGGCGGCATAGGATTCGTTTCAGTCCCTTTAAATTCAGGGGATGTAAGAGCATTTAAAAAGGAAATGGGAAGTTTGTTAGATGATCCCATAGGTGTGTCTGAGAAGTTTGATCAATTTCTGGGTCCAAATATATATACATGGGATGAGTTGCAGGCAATACTAGGAATACTGTTTACAGTAGAAGAACGGGGAATGATTAGGAGTGCAGGAATGAAAAACTGGGACCAAAAGCACCAACAAGGTCCAGCAGCTGATGTAAAATGGCCCCTCCAGAGACCTAATTGGAATAACCAAGATCCCCGAGATAGAGACCACATGGCTGATCTCAGGGATATTATAGTGCAAGGCATAAGAGAATCAGTCCCAAGAGGGCAAAACATTAGCAAAGCTTTTAAAGAATATCAGAATAAAGATGAACCTCCTACTGAATAGTTAGAGAGGTTAAGGAAGAGTTTCCAACTATATTCTGGCCTGGATCCAAGTAATGTTATGGGACAGGCTATGCTAAAAATGAAATTCGTACAAGGATCATGGGAGGATATCCGTAAGAAACTAGAAAAGATTGAGGACTGGCAAGACAGAGGTTTGGACGAATTATTAAGAGAAGCCCAAAAGGTATATGTAAGGAGAGATGAAGAGAAATTTGAAGAAAGCCAAAAAAGGCAGAAGGAGAGTCAGAAAAGGCAAACCAAGATATTGGTGGCTGCTATTAGGGAAGGACGAAAAGGAAGTAGGAGCCAGGAGCAACGAGTTCACAAGAGGACTAATAAACCAGACACCTCCAAAGGTCAAGGACAGGTAGACAGAAGTGGAATAGAATGTCATTATTGTAGGAAGAGAGGCCATATAAAGAAAAACTGTAGAAAGCGGATACAAGATGAGCAAGTATTTAAAGAGGATTAGGGGGGTCAGGGGCTCTATCTGCTGGGGACACGAAAAATCACAAAGCCCTTGATAAAACTTAAGTTAGGTCCCCAGCAACAAGAACTTGAGTTCCTAGTGGACTCGGGGGCAGAGAGATCCACAGTGCAGGCAATTCCCTGGGGTTGTAGGACCTCTACTGACACCGTCCAAGTGATAGGGGCAAAAGGGGAGCCATTTAAGGTTCCCCTAATAAAAGACGTAGAAATTGAAACTCATAACAATATACACACTAGGAACATTTTTATTAGTTCCCGAAACAGACTATAATTTACTAGGGAGAAATTTAATGATAGAACTGAGAATAGGCATAGAAGCAAAAGAACAGAAATTACAAGTTAAAATCTATGCTCTCACAGCAGAGGACGAGAAAAAGATAAATCCTGAAATATGGTATACTCCTGACTCTGTGGGGAAATTACATATAAAACCACTTGAGATCACTATCCAGAATCCAGAAAATCCCGTTAGGATAAAGCAGTATCCTATTTCTCAGGAAGGGAGGATTGAACTCAAGCCCATTATAGAAAGGCTATTGGCTCAAGGATTATTGGAACCATGTATGTCACCCCATAATACTCCTATCTTACCAGTAAAAAAGCCTGATGGATCCTATCGATTAGTACAAGATCTAAGAGAAATAAATAAAAGGACTATAGCTCCATTTCCAGTGGTAGCCAACCCCTATACCCTGTTAAATCAACTCTCTCCTGATCATAAATGGTATAGTGTAATTGATCTAAAAGATGCTTTCTGGACGTGTCCTCTTAAGGAGGAAAGTAGAAATTATTTCGCCTTTGAGTGGGAAGATCCAATAACACATAGAAAACAACAATTGAGGTGGACGGTCCTACCTCAGGGGTTCATAGAATCCCCTAATTTGTTTGAACAAGCATTAGAGCAATTGTTAGAATCGTTTGAACCTCGTCCTGGCACTGTTTTAATTCAGTATGTAGATGATTTATTAGTAGCCGGTGATAATTCAGAGGCAGTCAGGAATGAGAGCATCAGACTATTGAATTTTTTAAGTCTAAAAGGATTAAAGGTGTCGAAATCTAAATTGCAATTTACTGAGGAAGAAGTTAAATATTTAAGGCACTGGCTAAATAGAGGATGCAAAAAGTTAGATCCTGATAGAGTGAATGGAATTTTGTCCCTGCAAGCACCAAGAAACAAAAGACAGATAAGACAGCTTTTAGGACTGATAGGATACTGCCGGCAGTGGATTGAAAATTATAGTAGTAAAGTAAAATTCTTATATGAGAAACTAACAAAGGAAGGCTTAATTAAATGGAATAGTGAAGATGAAAAAAGACTAGAC
>NW_020960642.1:7808-12411 GCF_003031625.1 Empidonax traillii | reverse complement strand
TTGGGGGTGTCGCCCACCCTGCCTGAGCCCGCTGTGGGCAGAGATCAGCACGTGCTGCTGGAGACCTGAGCACGGGCTGCAGCTGCAGGGCAGCGGGGAAGGGGCAGCTTTGCAGCCACAAGGGAGGAGCAGGGGCTGAAATGTCCCCTGCAGTGCTACCTAAGGGCCCTGTGCCTGTGCTCTGCAGTGCTCAGAAAAGATCAGGCCCCTGCACAATGGAATGTGCTACCCCAAAGCTTCCTCCAGACTTGGGAAGAACCTCAAGAGCACTTTCAAAAGCCAAGTTCACTGTTGGGAAAACATCTCTTCACACTTTCTTCGGGTTTGCAATCATTGTCCTGAATATGGCAACAGCATTTAATCAATTAATTTCCCATGGGATGTAGCCACTAGCCAAACCATTTCCCCTCCTCCTGTCCTCCAGAAATGTGACCCGTGAATTCTTCCACTTGAAGAGTTCTCCAATTTCTGGACAATGGAAAGTAAAGCTTACCTATTTCTTTCTTGTGCTCTCCTGTGAAGAAAAGTAAGAAATGCAAATCATTTAAAACTCCTCCCTCCTCTGAGCACTGATGAACCCCCAGCAGGAGTTCCAGCCGCCCGCACGGCAGAAGGGCCGCGGGGCCTGGACGTGCCTGCACGACCCACCGGGCCCATCTCCTCCAGGGAGACAGAGAGGATTTCAGTTTCCTTCATTCCTCTCTATCATCTCCCATCTGAGGGATCTTGAGAAGGAAAGGAGGCCTTGCCAGGCCCCCCAAACTGCCAGGGATTCTCTGCAGCTCAAGGCAAATTATTGCTGCATTGCTGTGCTGGGGCAGAGGAGCAGCTGATGCTGCTTTAAGGCCAACTTTGGTTCAGTCTGGGTTTTTCTCAGCCCCCTCACCCATCAGGATTCGAGGTGGCTGAGTAGGATGGCTGCCCAGCCCCTTCTCCAGCCATAAACCGAGGATAGTACCTTTAATTACAATGATATAAACAGTCATAATGTTTATGAGAGCAACGACAGCAACCAGGACCACGCTCAGGGCAATCCTCCAAGGATGGGTATCTTCGAAAATGGGATCTGAAAATTTAAATCACCAAGGGGGAGGTTACTGTGCAAGTAGCAACTGAAAGGAGATAATTTCTATTTCATACCAGGTCATTCTGTCTGAATCCCACCGAGGGTGAAAACCAGACTCCACAAACAGACAAAAAATTGATATATTGAACAAAAATTCGAATTTGGGCAATTTTGCACTTTTCCAAGGCTGATGAAATTCCTCCGCATTGTGGAGGAATTCTAAAAGGAAGAGGGATTTTTAACCAAGTTAGTTCTGATTAAATCATCCTTTCTTCTCCTTTGGAAAAAACCCAAATGCTGTATTTCATTAGGCAACATGGGATCAGAAATAGGGTGATGTGCATCAAGAGCAGCACTCCAGTGCAAAACAGCATCACCAGGAGAAAAGTAATGGATCCCCAGGAAAATAAAGTCTCCAGGACTTGTTCATTCCCAAAGAACAAGCAGAACAAGGGTTGAAAAACAAGTGCTGCTGTTGTGAAGCAATATCAAGAACACTTTTGAAGGAGGAAGCATCTTACGAGCTCCTTATGGCTGCTCGGTGGGCAGTTCTACCTCTATGAAACATTCCTGCTATTTTCAACAGTGGGACTTCAAAAAACCCTTTTTCCAAAGCAACCCCCTGAAACTGTTTCTGGGCACAAGGACAGGGAACAGGAGCACTGGCCAGGAGCAAGTAAATCAGAGGTACCAGGGACACAAACTACAGACCTGTCACCTTGAGCTCCACCTGAGCCTCGTTGTAATCTGAGCCACGGCGAACAAAGCAGGTGTAATTCCCTGTGTCAGATGGTCGGACATGGAAAAGCTTCAAGTCCGCGCTGCCCTTGGCAAGGCCGTCCTTCAGCAGCTCAGTGCGCCCTTGGTACTGAAGCATCTGCTCCCTGTACTGGTCCTGGCCCCACTTGTAGCGATGCACAAAGGGCGAGAACTGCTCCCAAAACCAGATCACCTCCGTGTCCAGTGCATCCTGCCCTGGAGAGAAGCCGCAGGGCAGCACCACATTCTCGCCCTTGGCCACGGTGATGGGGTCGGGGCGTCCAGTGACATGGGGTGGATCTGGGAGAGACCCCCGGAGGAGGAAGAGAGAAGTGTGAGTTTGCTGAGGCACCTGAGCTCGGGCACAACAGCGGCTGCTCCGCGTGGTTCGGGTGCTGCCGGGCCAGGCCATGGCGCTGGCAGCGTCCCTGTGCCGGGGCACACGAGGGGCTGAGGGAGCTGGGACAGGGACCTTGCTCTGCAGCACGGGCAGTGGGCTGGGGCCAGGCCACTCTGGGGCCGTCCCTCTGCTTCCCTGTCCTGCACTGCCAGCAAAGCTCTTCAAACCCCTTGTTCTCAAGGGCTCAGGTGCTGCCCGTGGGGCTCAGGGCAGGCAGAAAGGAGGACAAGGAATGATGGAAGTAGCTGGAAGGTTTCTGGATGGTTGGCTGGAGCAAGTGACAACTTAGGGACAAAGAAAGCTCAAATGTCCTTCACTGTTCTCACCTCTTAGATTGCAAAACTCTATTATAAAAGTAAAAATGTCTCAGGTGCTCTTGGCATCTTTAGAAAATTACAAGATATAGGCTTATAATAATCAGTTCACTCAGCTCAAAGAGAAAGTGGTTCAGGTTGAAGGAAAACAAAAGCAAATGACCTTTTTTTGACAAGATGTTTTTGCAGTCAACTGCCAGGGCTGCCTTTAAGAAGTTGCTTCAGGTCAGCAACCTAAGAGAACTCAGACTAACCTGTAAAAGTTCACTGTTGTTGTTGTTTTTCATGAGCTGGTTCTTCAAAGGGTGCAGCAGAGCCCAGACACAACCCAGGAAAGCAATGACACATTGCAAATGTGCAGGAGACAGGGAAAGCAGGGAGGGAAATGGCAGCAAACAATAATCAACTCATTGGCACCGTCTAATCCTCACCCAAGTTCAAAAGGGTTGTGCCCATGCCTGTGTTCCCATGGCCAGAGGGATAAAGCAGGATGCAGAAGAATAAAGCAGGATGCTGAAGAATACAGCAGGATCCAGAGGAAAAAAGCAGGATGCAGAGGAATGCTGGCACTCTCAGAAGTGGAGAAGGTGTATGGAGAGAGCCTGACCCTGCCCTGTGCTCTGCTGTTCACAGGGAGCTGCTGCACTGGCAGCCAGGAAGATATACAGGCTGGAAGCTGTGCCACAGCGTTCAGCAAGAACAGGGGGAACAGGTGGAAGGCAGGAGGGCTCTGCAGAGGGACCTGGACAAGCTGGATCCATGGTCTGATTCCAAGGGGATGAGGTTCAATCAGGCCAAGTGCCGGGTCCTGCCCTGTGGCCACAACGAGCCCCGGCAGCCCCAGGGCTGGGGACAGAGTGGCTGGAGAGCAGCCAGGCAGGAAGGGAGCTGGGAGTGTGGAGGGACAGGAGCTGAACATGAGCCAGAGTGTGCCCAGGGGGCCAAGAGGGCCAAGGGATCCTGGCCTGGCTCAGGAAGAGTGTGGCAGCAGGAGCAGGGAAGGGATTCTTGCCCTGCACTCAGCGCTGGGGAGGCCACCCCTGGAGTGCTGTGTCCAGCTCTGGCCCCTCAGGTCAGGAAGGACATGGAGGGGCTGGAGCAGGGGCAGAGAAGAGCAGGGAGGCTGGGGAAGGGACTGGAGTACCAGTGCTGTGAGGAGAGGCTGAGGGAGCTGGGGTTGTTGAGCCTGGAGAAGAGGAGGCTCAGGAGAGACCTCAGCACTCTCTGCAACTCCCTTGACAGGAGGGGGGAGCCAGGTGGGGGTTGGTCTCTTCTCCCAGGCAACAATCAGTAAGACAAGAGGGCTCAGTCTCAAGCTCTGCCAGGGGAAGTTTAGGATGGATATTAGGAAGAAATTGTTTAGAGAGAGGGTAATCAGGCATTGGAATGGGCTGCCAGGAAAGCAGTGGATTCTCCGTCCCTGGAGGTTTTTAAGAGGAGACTGGATGTGGCACTGAGTGCCATAGTCTGGTAACTGTGGTGGTTGTGGATCAAAGGTTGGACTTGATGATCTCAGAGGTCCTTTCCAACCCGGCTGTTCTATGATTTTATAATTCTGTGATTCTTACCTGAGTGGCCCTGATGACCTTGGAAAACTAAACTGTAAATGACAAAAGCCAGCAGAGAGCAGCGGATGGGGGAACCGCAGAGCATCCTCCTCTCGGGAGCACAACCTGGAGATGGGCAAGGAGAGGGAAAGGGCAGAAGGGAAGAGAAAGAAGGGAATTTAACCAACAACCAGACAGGATGAATTCACTTTTCAAGGGGTTCATTGCTGGTTTCAGCCCTTTCTGTAATGTCAAAGGAAGAAGCTTTGATGGCGAAGGTTGAAATCGATTTTCCATCATCAGACTGACTTTGGTAAGTGCTTTATACGCAAAGTACCTGACTGGTCTAAAAAGTTGTGGGAATTTCCCCTGGGAAAGCAAAGGACAAGCTGCAACATCTGCTCCAGTTGCAGCAGAAAGGGGCAGCTGTTTTCATATGGAGCCCTGGCTTTTCTGACCCAGCCTTAAGAAAGAGACGGACGGGGCAGGACGAGAAGGACAAACCCTGACCGAGTCT
>NW_020960642.1:4131-5226 GCF_003031625.1 Empidonax traillii | reverse complement strand
CAAGTCCTTCCATTTAAAGCCCAGCTCTCCAAGTTGGCCATCCTGCTGCCAAAGGTTCCCTGGCTTCTTCTGGGCAGTGGATCCCATGCCTCCCTAACAGACTATAGTCATCCAAGAGTGCCCTGTTGTCATAAAAATCCAAACCCTCCTGACAGCACCAGCCACAAAGCCAGAGGTTGATTTGCTTTTTACATCTATTTCTAGCTGGCCCCTTTCCTCAAAGGGGTAAAATGGAGGAAAAGATAACATGGACACCCATATTGTTCACTTGCACCACCAGGGCTTTGGAATCTCCCTTGAACGTGCCCAGGTTCTGGCTTGTGTGTCGTTTGTGCCACATGGAAAAGCAGCAGTGGAGAGCAGTCTGTGCTCTTGACAGCTTGTGGCACCCGCTCAGCAACATCTCAGACCTCAGCTGCCAGAAGGGGGGATGGCTCTGGTGACTCCCTGCAGGGCTGGCAGATGAGTGCCTCAGTGTCCCTCACAGAGCCCCCCACTATGAGCACTCATCGTTTCATTTATGGTGTCTGCTGGGTTGTGCTGCTGCAGTTTCTGCTGGCACACCTTGCTCATGGGTGTCTGCAGCTGTTCAGGTGTTGATTCCAGGTTTGGTGGTGATGCTGAAGGGTGGAGACTGAGGCAGAGTCCTGCTTTTGTGGGTCACCAGATCTGAGGCGCCTCATTCTCAGTGGTGACGGTCCCAGGAACATGGTTCTAAATCCACCTCCCTGCACCCACCTCAGCTCCTGTAATACTGCACAGCCTTTAACTGTTCCCTGCTCCTGACAGAACAGGTCATCAACCTGTGCACACCTTTTCTCCAGGAGGAGGGTCTGGGCACTTGTTGCAGTGTGATACTGGGGTTTAGAAATGTATCAAGAACTAATAGTTTTTGCAGTAGAAGGCACCATAGAAAATTAATGTGCTTTGAATTAAAGAAATCAGCTACTAAGTGTTCAGAAATGTCAGGAAAATGTAACAGGAATGTGGGGGAAAAAAATGAATGGTACTCCCCAGTTAAGAGCTCCCACTGAGACTCTCCCAAAGCAGATGCTGCTCAACCTCTGGTTGAAAGCACAAAAGGCAAAGATTGTG
>NW_020960642.1:0-1014 GCF_003031625.1 Empidonax traillii | reverse complement strand
TAATACAAAGGGCTACTGTTTAAAAGGTGTAAGATCATTTTTTCACAGATTAATGACACAAACTGATTTACCCTATAAACAAGTTAGTCTAAAACAATACCAAAAGTGTTCCTGTAATGGCTTTAATCTGGTTATCTAAACCCAATTAGTCTCTATTATAAAGAGTGCTTGCTAATATGTATGAAACACGTCTATAAATTCTAATGGCAATCTCTTAACTACTGACCATCAAAACCAAAAAGATGGTGGGAACTTTTAAATAAAAAATGCAGGAGGCTCATGCTCTCCTGGTGCAATTTGAGGCCCTTTCCTCTAGTCCTGTCCCTTGTTGTCCAGGAGCAGAGCCTGACTCCCACCTGGCTGCACCCTTGTGTCACAGAGTTGTAGAAAGCAAGAAGGTCCCTCCTGAGCCTCCTTTTCTCCAGACTGAGCCTCCCCAGCTCCCTCAGCTGCTCCTGGTGCTCCAGACCCTTCTCCAGCATTGTTCCCTTCTCTGGACACACTCCAGCCTCTCAATGCCTTTCTTGTTGTGAGAGGCCCAAAACTGACTCCAGAATTTGAGGTGGGGCCTCACTAGTGCTGAGCACAGGGGGAAGGTCAGTGCCCGAATCCTGCTGGCCATGTCAGCCACTCCCTTAATGCTTCACACATCTGCTCTTGCCTTCACCCACCCCTGGGCAGAGTTTGATCCATCCCAGTTGCTCTCCTACAGAAAGAGCAGCTCCACAGCCTCACCTTGCTGACTCATCATTCCTAAAATGTACGCAGCCATCCACGACAGTGTCCCAGTCCTGAGAGCTGTCCCAGGATGTCTCTGTAACTGCACTGAGACTGTGGCCCTGTGACTGCACACAGATCTCTAATCCTCCCCAAACTCATTCCCCAAGCTCTGTGTGTTGCTCTGCAGGCAGTTCAGGGCTAATGGAGCAGGCAGGTTTCCCAGGAGGGGTGCAAGAGGATGCCCCACAGCCATACACACCCCTGAGGTGCTTGGCCTTCTGTTCTCATCTTGGG
>NW_020960641.1:3144-8296 GCF_003031625.1 Empidonax traillii | reverse complement strand
ATGTAGAGCTGATGGAATGGGGTGTCAGCACTGCTGGGGGGAGCGATGCTCATCCTTCCATCCACACTGTGCTGCTCCGCGGGGACACCCGCCAAGCACGGGCACCGACCAGCCCTGCAGAGCCTGGTAGGCCTGGCCTGTCTGTGCAGGTGAGCACAGTTTATTGATAGGAAGCAACAGGGAAAGCAAACATTTTATTAATTCCCTTTTTACTAGCTAGTATTGTGTCCCTTTAAATCCCCTTTTACTAACTAATCCTGTAGTAGACGCTGTTCATAGTATTGTATGAATGCCAATAGATAAAGTATTTTTTTTTGTATTTTTTGTTACCTTTTGATTCTCTTTGCTAATAGTTTTGTTTTTTTTTTTTTTTACTCTCACTGCAATAAAAGATATTTTGTAGTGTTTGAATGACTGTTGTACTTGTCTTTATTCCGGACAGGTATCCTTGCAAACCTGGAACACATGGCATCACAAAAAGGCCCAGGGCACACGGGTGGGGCTGCACTGTGGGGATGTAGGGCACTGGTTCTTTGGTTGCCAACGTCCATAGTAGAATGGAGGGGATATGCCCTGACATCACACATGGGCACAGGGCACATGGCTTGGGCTACACTGTGGTGTGGGAGCCGTTGGTTCCTTGGTTTGCAGGTGCCATTGTGGAATGGAGAGGACAGGCTGTGAAATCAGAATGGGGCCCATGGCACATGGGTTGGGCTGTACTCTGGGGTGGGATGTGTTGGTTCTGTGGTTTCCAGGGGCCAATCCAGAATGGAGAGGATAGGCCGTGACATCACAAAGAGTCCCATGGCAGACATGTTGGGCTGCATTCTTGGGGTGTGAGGCATCAGTTCTTTGGTGTCCAGGGGCCATTCTGGAATAGAGATGATTGACCG
Source organism: Empidonax traillii (assembly GCF_003031625.1). Taxonomy (NCBI): domain Eukaryota; kingdom Metazoa; phylum Chordata; class Aves; order Passeriformes; family Tyrannidae; genus Empidonax; species Empidonax traillii. Next base: position 7,400 of record NW_020960641.1, on the reverse strand, counting down.
TAAAATCAAAAATAGACAAAAATGGCAAAAAGGAAAGGCTGCAATGTGGGGGTGTGGTGCATTGGTTCTTTGGTTTTCAGGAATCATTCTGCAATGGAGAGGGTAGGCCATGACATCACAAAGGCAACCATGGAACCCTTTTGGGGCTGCAGTGAGGGGGTGTGCACTGCAGTTCCACCCAGGAAAGCAAGCCCTGAGCCTCTGTCTCTCCAGTGCAGTTGCTGCGCCACTCTGGGCACTGCACAAAGAGCAAGAGCTTTGTGTGTGAGCACCTTTGTCTGGGAGGTATCTTAGTCCATACTGAACCCTAGACCTAAACTTAAAAAAAAAAAAAAAAAATCTAAACCTGATTTTAACCCTAAACCCTCAGCGTAACCCTATCCATTACACTAACCAAAATGTTACCTAAAACCTAACCCTAACCATAAAACCTAAGCCTAAATGTAAGCCTAGCCCTAACCCTTAACCCAAACCCTAACCCTAACCCTAAACCCTAACGCTAATGAAAGGGACATTGGGGACATCATTGAAGACGAGTGACATAACAGAGGATCAGTGAAAACAGAGACAGCTGTGATGTCACAGGGACATTGGTGACATCAAAAGTACATGGCTGACATCAAAGAGACTCAATGACATCACTGGGAATATTGGTGACATCACAGTGGACAGTGGTGACATCACTGGGTAGCAGTGACATCACAGGGGACTGTTGAAAACAAAGGTAGAGGTGTGCTATCAAAGGGAAATCAGTGACATCACAGGGGACATCAGTGATTTCACAAAGACAGGGGTGACATCACAGTGACACCAGTGATACCATCAAGGAGAATGGTGACATCACAGGGAACAGAGGTGACATCACAGGGACATGGGTGACATCACCGGGGACCAGTAACATCACAGGGGACTGGTGACAACAAAGAGACAGCCATGACATAACAGGGACATCGGTGACATCACAGAGGTCTGGTGACATCACAAGGATATGGGTGACATCACGGGGACAAGGTACCACCTCTGGGCACAGTGGTGACACCACAGGGACAGCAGTGACATCACAGGGGACTGTTGACAACAAAGAGACAGCCGTGATGTCACAGGGACATCAATGACTTCAAAAGGGTCTGGTGACATCACAGAGACATGGGTGACATCACTGAGGACCAGTGACATCACAGGTAACTGGTGAAAACAAAGGGACAGTTGTGATATCACAACTGTGATCGGTGACATCAATGGGGACATTGGTGACTTCACAGGGACAAGAGTGACATTACAGAGAAAGCAGTGACATCACAGGGGACGAGTGACATCACAGGGGACTGCTGAAATCAGAGGGACAGTCGTGATGTCACAGGGACATTGGTGACATCACTGGGGACTTCAGTGACTTCAAAAGGACAGGGGTGGCATCACAGAGACACCAGTGACATCATCAGGGTCATTGTTGACAACACAGGAGATAGTGGTGACATCAGAGGGAGATGGGTGACATTCCTGGGGACCAGTGACATCACATGGGACAGTTGACAACAAAGGGGCAAGCCTGATGTCACAGGGAAAGTGTTGACATTATAGAGACAACAATGACATCATCAAGGGCTTTGCTGACATCAAAGGGGACAGTGGTGACATCACAGGGACAGAAGTTACATCGTTGGGGAAAAGTGACATCACAGGGGACTGAAAACAACAAAGGAACAGAAGTGATGTCACAGCAACATCCGTGACATCACTGGGACATGGTGCTACTTCTGACGACAGTGGTGACATCACAGAGACACCAGTGACATCATTGGGGACATTTTTGACATCACAGTCAACATTGGTGACTTCACAAGGCCAGGGGTGACATCACAGAGACACCAGTGACATTATCAGGGACATTGATGACATCACAAGGGACAGTGGTGACATCACAGAGACAGCAGGGACATCATTGGGGACCAGTGACATCAGAGTGAGAGCAGTGATGTCACAGGGACATCACTGATATCAAAGGGGTCTGGTGACATCAGAGGGACATTGGTCACATCACAGGGACACGGTGCCACCACTGGGGACATTGGTGACATCACAGAGACAGAAGTGACATCATTGGGGACCAATGACGTCACAGGGGACTGTTGACAGCAAAGGGAAAACTGTGATGTCACAGGGACATTGGTGACATGAGAGGGGATGTCAGTGACTTCACAAGGACAGGGGTGACATCACAGTGACACCAGTGACAATGTGAGGGACATCGGTGACATCAGAGGGGACAGGGGTGACATCACAGGAAAGTCAGTGACATCACTGGGGATCAGTGACATCACAGTGGAGTGTTGAGAATAAGGGACAGTCGTGATGGTACAAAACCATTGGTGACATCACAGGGGTCTGGTGACATCACAAGGACATCAGTGACATCACAGGGACATGAGTGACCTCACAGGGACATGGAGGTACTGCTGAGGACAGTGGTGAACACACAGAGAAAGCAGTGACATCATTGGACACCAGTGACGTCACAGGGGACTGCCTATGGGAAAGGGAAAGCTGTGATGTCACAGGGACATTGGTGACATCACGGGGTGGATGTGAACACAAAGAGACACCAGTGATATCACTGGGGACATTGATGACATCACAGGGGACAGTGGTGACATCACACAGACATCGATGATATCACTGGAGACCAGTGATGTCCCAGGGGACTGGTGACAAGAAAGGGACAGTTGTGATGTCACAGGGACATCGTTGACATCAAAGAGGTCTGGTGACATCATGGGGACAAGGTGCCACCACTGCATACAGTGGTGACATCACAGAGACAGTAGTGACATCCCTGGGGCCAGTGACGTCACAGGGGTCTGCTGACAACAAAGGGACAGCCGTGATCTCACAGGGACATTTGTGACATGACATGGGACATTGGTGACATCACAAGGCCAAGTATGACATCATAGAGCCATCAGTGCCATTATCAGTGACACTGGTGGCATCACATCATAGGGGGTAAGGATGGGGACAGTGGTGCCATCACAAATACATCGTGACATCACTGGGGACCAGTGATATCACAGGGGACTGATGACAACAAATGACAGCCATGATGTCACAGAGAGATGGCTGATATCACAGGGGACATCGGGGGCTTCACAATGACAGTGGTGATATCACAGTGACACCAGTGACATCATCAGGGACATGGGTGACATCACGGGAGGAGTGGTGAAATCACAGGGACATTGGTGACATCCCTGGGGACCAGTGACATCACAGGGGATTGTTGACAACAAAGGGACAACCCTGATGTCACAGGGACATCGGTGTCTTCACAAGGTGTCGTGGTTTTGCTTTGGGTTAATTTTGCTTTCCACCCCCCACACAATTACTACTAGTTGAGAGAAGGTTTTTTGCAGACAAAAGAGAGACAGGATTTGGGGAAAACAGTATAAACATTTATTACTAGTAAAACAAAAACTACTAATAAATTAAAAACTAAAGAACTATATCTACAACAATTTCTACTCAAGTTGAAGTGCTATATATTTACAGAAATACTTCTTCCACTTTTATACTAGTCCAAGGAGAAGAAGTAGTCTCATTCTCTATTTTTGGAGTTCCAGCTCTCTAGTAATAGATCTTCAGTAGCAGCAGTATTCTCGTTGCAGCTGGAACTTTTTCTCTCTCTTTCTCGCTCTGTGTTGGCTTCCAGGGCTGGGCTTACCCCCCTCCTGGGCTAAGACCGAAGGCTGGAGGTTACCCAGGTCCTGAAGGGTCTTCCTTCCATAGGCTTGCAAGGGGACACTTGCTTACTATGGATCTTCTTCCACAGGGTTACAGGGGATAATGGCTTAAGAGTTCACCCCTGTTTCCCTATTGAGGTCCCTCCCCATGGGAGAACAGTCCTTGATAGACTTCTCAGCATAGGTCAAACACGAATCCACACACACACGGATTCCAACATCTCACATGGGCCGTCTTGCTCCAGCATGAGATTTCTCAGGGTTACAAAATCTTCAACAGCAGTATAGATCCACACACACACGGATCCCAGTATCCCACCTGAGTCATCACTGCTCCAGCACAGATTTCCCTCAGGGTCACAAATCTCCACCAGGACTCTGCCTCACTTCAGTCCTTCTCATGAAGTCTCGGTTCTCTTTGGTACATCCACAGACTCCTCTATCAGCCGCATGGGGGGTCTCCTTACTCCAACAAACTTTTACAAGTAGCAGGGATTACTTTTCAGTCTTTTCCTTGCT
>NW_020960641.1:0-2418 GCF_003031625.1 Empidonax traillii | reverse complement strand
TTTCCTTCACTCTCTTACAAGAGAGAAGGGGCTTCAGTGCCACACCTGCCCCTGGCCCAGGGCCGGGGGAGGAGGGAGGCCTGGCCCCCACCTGGGGCCTGCCTCTCTCTCCCTACATGGCTCCCTAATTTCAACTGCCACCAATTTCAACTGCTCCTAATTTCAACTGCGCCACCAACCTTCTCTTCCCTTTTCTTAAATATGTAATTAGCAAAGGCGTTACTAAAGTTTTGATTGGCTTTTTTCTCCGGAAATTCACCCGGACAAAACCATCCTCAGCCCCAGGGGCTGGCTGGTGGGCAAAACCACGACAAGAGGGGACTGGTGAAAACAAAGGGACACCCATGATGTCACAGAGATATCAGTGAAGTCAAAGGTATCTCGTGGCATCACAGGGATATCGGTGACCTCACGGGGACATGGTGCCACCGCTGGGGACATTAGTGACATCAGAGAGACAGCAGTGACATCACTGGGGACCAGTGATGTCACAGGGGACTGTTGACAACAAAGAGACAGCCCTGATGTCACAGGGACACCGGTGACATCACAGGGGACTTCAGTGACTTCACAAGGGCAAAGGTGAAGTCACAGTGACACCGGTGACATCATCGGGGTCATTGTTACCATCACAGGGGACAGTGGTGACATCAAAGGGAGATGGGTGACATCACTGAGGACCAGTGACATCACAGGGGACTGCTGACAAAAAAGGGAGAGCCGTGATGTCAGAGGGATACTGGTGACTTCACAAGCACAGGGTTGACATTATAGAGACACAAGTGACATCATTGGGGACATTGCTGAAGTCACTGGGGACAGTGGTGACATCACAGGGACAGAGGTTAAACCATTGAGGAACAGTGACATCACAGGGGACTGGTGACAAAAAAGGGACAGCCGTGAGTCACAGGGAAATCAGTGACATCAGAGGGGACATCGGTGACTTCACAGCGACAGGGGTGACATCACAGAGACATCAGTGACATCATCAGGGACACTGGTGACATCACAAGGCACTGGTGACAATAATGGGAAAGCCATGATGGCACTGGGACATTGGTGACATCACAGGGGACATCAGTGATTGCATAAGGCCAGGTGTGACATTACAGAGACATCAGTGACATCATTGGTGACATTAGTGACATCACAGGGATGTCCATGACATTACTGGGGACCAGTGACATCGGAGGGAACTGGTGAAAACAAAGGGACAGTTGTGATATCACAGTGACATCAGTGACATCAATGGGGACATTGGTGACTTTACAAGGACAAGGGTGACATTACAGAGACACCAGTGACATCATCAGAAACACTGGTGACACCAGAAGGGACAGTGGTGACATCACAGAGACTGCAATGACCTCATTGGGACCAGTGACGTCACAGGGGACTGTTGACAACAAAGGGACAGCCGTGATGTCACTGGGACATCGGTAAATTCACAAGGAGAGGGTTGACATCATAGAGAAACCAGTGACGTCATCAGGGACACTGGTGACATCACAGGGACAGGGATGTCACCCCAGGGGACATCACAGCAGTGCCATCAAAGGGACAGAGGTGACATCACTGGACACCAGTGACAGCACAGGGATCTGGTGAAATCACAGGGACATCGCTGACATCACAAGTACATTGTGCCACTGCTGGGGACAGCTGTGACATCACAGGGACAGCAGTGACATCACTGAGGACCAGTGACATGGCTGGGGAGAGCGGTGATGTCATTGCAGACACTGGGAGCACCCTTGGGGACAGCAGTGACATCACAGGAGACAGTGGTGACAACTGTGGGGACAGCAGTGACATCACTGGGCACCAGTGACATCACAGGTGTCTGGTGACATCACAGGGAGATGGGAGATGGGGACCAGTGATGTCACAGGGGACTGTTGACAACAAAGAGACAGCCCTAATGTCACAGGGACATCGGTGACATCACATGGGACTTCAGTGACTTCACTGACAAGGGTGACATCACAGTGAAACCAGTGACATCATCAGGGTCATTGCTGACATCACAGGGGACAGTGGTGAACTCACAGGGAGATGGGTGACATCACTGGGGACCACTGACATCACAGGGGACTGGTGACAACAAAGGGACAGCCGTGATGTCACAGGGACATCAATGACATCAGTGACATGACAGGGACATGGTGCCATGGGTCGACACAGTGGTGACATCACAGAGACAGCAGTGACGTCATTGGGGACATTCTTGTCATCACAGGGGACAGTGATGACACCACAGAGACACCAGAGACAATATCAGTGTCACTGGTGACATCACAGGGGATAGTGGTGACATCAGAGGGACATTGGTGACATCATTGGGGACCAGTGACACCACAGGGAAGTGATGACATCATTGGGGACACAGGGACCACCTCTGGGGCAGCAGTGACA
>NW_020960640.1:6887-8297 GCF_003031625.1 Empidonax traillii | reverse complement strand
AAACCCCCCCCCCCCCCCCCGGGGGGGGGGGGGGGGGGTGTCTGCTCACCAAACCCTCCAAGGAAGGAGACAACAGCAAACTGATCATCAGTCTTGCATCACCTGAAGTGATGTTTAGGTGGCCCAAATGCTCCCTGGAGCCAGGGAATGCTGCCAGTTTGCTTCCCCACCACAAGACCTGGCCCCTTTGGAGAGCTCCAAAAAAAGCCCTTAATGGCTGTACATGCTCTGTGCTTGTCCCTGACTCGTTATAAATGACAGTAAGTAATCACCACCTTATCACAGCCAAGGTGATGTGATTTGCTTCACGTTGGACAGTCAAAGGGAGGAGAAGAGAAAAAGGAAAATAAAAACCAGAATCAGAATTCAAATCTCCCCTGCAAGGCAGGTCTAGAAGCTGGTCACCCCAACCTACCCCCTCGAGCCTCCACCCTGCAGGGACCAGGACCCTCAGACAGCAACAACTTCCAGTCCACCCCCCCCAACATGTGGCTGCAGCTGCATCCCTGCCCATGGGTGATCTCTAAGCTCCCTTCCAACACAAACCACTCGACAATTCCATGATCTCCATCACGGAATGCACTGCAGCTCCAAAAGCCTCCTCTGCAGCGAGGGAAGGCAGAGGAAAGGAGAGACCAGGAGACATCCCCATCCCTTTCTCCTCCCTGCCCTTCCTCTGCAGAGCTCACTGGAGTGACACAAAAGCAATTTCCACTCTTACAAGTAAAATCTCCCCCTCCTGCAGTGTCCCAGTAAGTCAACACGTCGGGGGCCTCACCTGCCTGCTCGAGATATTCCATGGGAATGGGGCTGTGGATACAGCCTGCCAGGCTCTGTTCCCCTGGGCCTGGAATTATGCAAAATGGCCTTTTGCAGAGACAGAGCTCTGCCACTCCTGCCTCTGTGTGAGGTGAATCCTGACTGTGCCACAGCTGACAGGCTGAGGGACAGTGACAGGCAGAGCAATTGAGGGCCTGTCCCCTCAGTGATGGAGGGATTGGGGAGCACCTGGATCATCCTGCAGGTCCAGCCTTCCCTCCCCTGCTGGCCAGGCACAGCCCTTCGGTGCCCAAAGAATTCGGATATGAACACGAGTGAAGAGCAGAACCCTGAAGCCTCATCGCCCAGCAGGAGGGCAAGGAGCTCCGCCAGCATGGCAGCCCCAGGATGGGCTGTAAATGCATCCCAGAATCAGCATGGAATGGGTTGGGTTGGGTTGGATTGGGTTGGGAGTGACCCTAAAGCCATGGGCAGGGACACCTTCCACTATCCCAGGCTGCTCCAACCTGGCCTTGGACACTTGCAGGGCTGGGGCAGCCACAGCTGCTCTGGGCATACTCATGCTCAGCAGATCTCCCTGCAGGAGCCCCACGCTGGGGTTGTGGTGGATGCAGAGGCACCATGAGGGGT
>NW_020960640.1:0-2803 GCF_003031625.1 Empidonax traillii | reverse complement strand
TCCAGGTATTTAAGGGTATATCCACATGGGGGCCCTAAGGAAAATTAAACCAAATTAATTTTAAAGTAGATTAGTTAAACTGTGTGAGACCATGACACAAACCCTCCTCTTCTGAATTAAAGAGGCCTTAATGCATTTTAGTTCATCTCAACTCCTTCCCCAGCGAGCAGCAGCTCAGCCCAAGTGGTGCTTCCAAGGAATTACTGTGAGCAAGAGGGGGAAAACAGGCCTGGCTTGGTGGTACTTGGGAATTACAGGGACTGAGTGGGAGGAGAAACATCCCTGCTCCTTGGGGAAGCAATTTTCACTGTTTTACACCAGCAGAAGTGAGCAAATCCCACGGATCTTGGTGGTGCAACGCCCCTGGCTTGCACAGGAGAGTCCAAATGTTCTGAGCAGGTTCCCAGGGCACAGAATTAATCCCAATTTTTATTAATTCCTGTCAGCTCATTCCCTTGCCCCTGGCCAGCCCATCTGCTCCCAAGTGGCTGTTGCAGAGGAGGGCAGGATGGGGCTGTTCCACTCTGGTTAATGTTCCTGTTTAACATTCCCTGGTTTAGCTGCCTGATCTCTCCTCCCAGAGCATCAGTTTTTATCAGAGGAAGTGCAAGGCTGAGAATTAACGGAATCACAGAAGCTCTGAGGCTGGAAAAGACCTCCCAGATCATCCAGTGCAAGCACTGTTGGGCTTGATGTGCCCACAGTGACCCTGGCACACCCCCTGGGGTGCAGAGAGGGGGATGGAGATCCTGGGAGCTCTGGGAATCTCCTGTTCCCACAGTGGGAAGGGATGGGACGCCTCAGGAAGGTCCCTTGCAGGAGGGATGAGGGGAGTCTGGGGATCACCCTGACTGAGGCACCCAGATTCCCTGGTGGAGCCCCAGAGAAAGGCCAGTCTCCCATTCCCCTGCAGGAAAGGCAGTGCCACCCTAGGGATGCACTGAATGAGGGATGAGACAGGAGGGATATCCTTCATTCCCAGCTGAGAGCCAGGACAGCACAAAGCTGACCATGGAAAACCTCCATCCTCTTCCACCTTTCATCTCCACATCCCCCCCTCTCCCTCCTTTTCCCTCTCACCCCATGTTTTTGTTTCATCCCCCTCCTTCAGCTCAGCTCACACACTGTGCCAGGCAGTGAAATATCTTTGTTTCCCCCTCACTTGCTGTGTTTTCTCTCCCATCCCATCCTTTCTCCGTGGCCTTTCCCTCCCACTCTCCCAAGCGTGTCCACGGAGCCAGCCAGAAGTGGGAAGAGTTTCCAGGCAGAAATACCTGCAGTTCCCATCTGCAGGGCCAGCCTGCTGAGACGAGACAGGAATGCACACCAACACCTCCCCAGTAAAACCAGTTACCACCAAACTGGGAGGGAGGCTTTCCCAGAAGAAGGAGCGAAGTCTCTCTGTTCCCTGTCAGCTTTCAGGATTTTTGAACTGCTCTAGCAGTCACCAGGCTGGAGCTTGAACCTGAAACTGGCTATTTACAGATGACAAAAGCTCTCTCATGGCCTGGTCTTGCCTTGCTTTAATCAACAGTCACCCCCCGGGCGAAGGGAAAAGGTTTCCTGCACTATTTACGTCACAAGCACGGGAGCAGTGGGGCAAACTGGGGGGCTACAAGAAGAGCCACCAGAGCTGGTCACTCCTGATGGCTTGGGGGTCCCACAGACCCCCTGGAATGGCTCAATCATTTCCCATTGTGAATTCCAAACGCTGAGATACCAACTGAAATTCCCTCCCTGGATTCCAGGGCAGGAATGCACGTGGGAGCCTGGCAGGTGTGGGGAGGGGAGTGATGTGCCAAAGCAAGGGCAGCATCCACCTGTTTGAGTCAGATTTCAGCGTGGTTCACACTCACACTGCCCACCTGGGCCAGGACTCATCACACAAAACAAAGGGGGTTAAAGACTGCAAGAGGCTTTTATGTTTTTTTTTTGTTTCTCTTTCACAATAACCTGCAAGTGCCCATTACTCACAAAGGGAGGGAAAGCCAGGCCCTCAGACTGTGAGGACACAGCAGAGCAACCACTGCTACAGATCAAAATCCATCAAGGCTTTTTCCAGCTCTTAACAGACTATGCCAGGTTTGATCACGTTAATTCTCCTGCTTCCAGTTCCTGCCATAATGTTATTTTCTGAGACAGCCTTCAGAACAAAAACTCTGCTTCCCATCCTCGGGCCTTTGAAGGGAGTCTTGGAAATGTGACTGCAGTGTCAGTGCTCCAAATCCAGCAGGTGAGGGGAGAGGTCACAGTGGGAGGGAGCTTGACCTGCATTTGAAAGGGTTCTGCTGCCTGGGAAGAGCTTTAAATGCAGGGACGACTCCAGTCATGCTGGTTCAGACCTGAATTTAAGCTCAGCTCAAGCATTTGGGGTTCAAGGAGCTCCTCAGCTGCCCCTGAAGTGCAGTTTGGGGTGTTTGGATCCAGAGGGGACTGTGCATTCCGAGTGGTGATTCCAAGTGGACAAAAGGAACGTTTCAGTGTTGCAAAGACCATGAAAAAAAGACATAAGGGAAAGTCTGACAAAACCTAGACCTTGGTTGGCAACTGCTGAGCAGGAGGAGAATTTCACCTTCACTGAGTTACAGCACAGCTGAACTGAGCTTTTTTTTTTTTTTTACTATTATTTAATATACAACCTAATTGCACTGTAACTGCAGTGGAGCCCAGCAGCAGCAGAGCAGCCTGGCAGTCTCTCTCCACATTAGCTGCTGGGTTGTGAGCAGGGGAGATGTTTATTGCCCCATACATTCCTGGGATAATCACTTAACTGACTCATCCCATGTTCTGAACTTCCCAGATA
>NW_020960639.1:7114-8297 GCF_003031625.1 Empidonax traillii | reverse complement strand
GGGGAAAATCTCCATTTTGGGTTTCTCCTGCACCCCCGGGGACCCCCCATGGCAACCGCCATATCCAACAGCGCCCCCTGCTGGACACCAGAGCACACTGCAGGCTCTGCTCCTCCAGTGATCCAACAGCGCCCCCTGCTGGATGTGGTTCCAATTGCACCAAAAAAGCACAAACTGATCTGGTTTTTGTTTGAAGGGAACTTTTGGGTATAGGATTATTGTTTGGTTGTTTTCTTTGTGTTCTTTCCTTGTTCTGCCAATACACATATATCCTTTAATAAAGAGATGTTATTTTTTTTTCCTTTCTCCACACTTTCTCAATCAGAGCCTCTTAATTTTGGATTTACAATTGCTTAGATGGAGGAATTCTGGTTTTTCTCATAACTCATCCTCCTTAGCAAAACACTTCTGTCTCATTGAACTGAGACAGGTAGCCAAAAATCAGTACGGATGAAGACACCTCGCAGACCAAAGGTGCCTGCACAGAAAACTCTTGCTCTTTGTGTCATGCCAAGAGTCCTGCACCAACTGCACGAGATAGATGGTGTCGTGGTTTTGCCCAGCTGGCAACCCCTGGGGCTGAGGGTGGATTTGTCCAGGTGGCTTTCTGGATAAGAAGCCAATCAAAACTTTAGTAACGCCTTTGATAATTATATATTTAGGAAAATGGAAGAGAAGGTTGGTGGCGCAGTTGAAATTAGTAGCAGTTGAAATTAGGTATCCATGTAGGAGTTACGACATGACCAAGGTGGGGGCCAGGCCCTCTCCTTCCCCGGCAGTGGGCTGGAGGCACATGTGGCTCTAAAGCCCCCCTTCTCTCATGTAAGAGAGTGGAGAAAAAAAAAAAAAAAAAACGACTTCAAAGGACTGACTGCTTGGATGAAAAACCACTGAAGAAGAAATTCCAGAAGAGAGAGAACAAAGTGTCCAGGGTCAAAGCCAGCAGCTGGAGAAGAGAGAAGAAAAGTTCCAAGGAGGGGGGGGGCTGTTTCTTCCCCCTTTCACTCTCTCTCTTCAGCAGGGAAAAGACTGAAAAATAAATCCCTGCTACCTTTGGAAGATTGTTGGGGTGAGGAGACCCCCATGTGGCTCACAAAGGAGCTTGTGGATGTACCAGGAAGCCGAGACTTCATGAGAAGGACTGAAATGAGGCAGAGTCCTGTTGAAGATTTGTGACCCTGAG
>NW_020960639.1:0-1005 GCF_003031625.1 Empidonax traillii | reverse complement strand
GAAGTCCCTGGGGGTGTGCAGGTGCTGGTCGCAGGCTACGGCGCTGAGGATGAGGCCGTTGCCCAGGAGGGCAGCCAGGGAGATGCCCAGGAAGAGCCAGAAGTGCAGCAGCTGCAGCTCCCGCCTGTCTGAGAATGCCAGGAGCAGGAACTGGGCCATGGAGCTGCTGTTGGGCATTTGCTGCCTCTTCCTTAGCACAGGGTCTGTTCAGAAAAGGAAAAGACGAGGAACAATTAAGAGAGACCCCTGTCAGCAGAGATATTCCATCTTTCACAGCAATCCCCCACAATCAATTGTATTTCCCTAATTCTGGTTCAGAGGGGTGTGAGCAGCAGGAGCTATGCCCATGTGCTGCCAAGGGCTCAGCTTTGCTCTGCTGCAGTGGGGACATGGAGTTGGTTTATTACAGCTCTCATGATCACACGGGTGTCAGATGTAACTCACCTTTAATGGAAAAGATCCATCTCTGACCTCCCTGTTCAAAAGAGAGTGGAATGCAGAATAGAAGCTTCTAATATCCTTAGAATAATTGTTCTTTGTTACATATGTTCCATCAGGAAATCTGCAGAATGTTCTTTTTAGGAGTAAAAATTCCCATTTTTATGGCTGAAAATGTGAAGAGCCTTGAGAAAAGACAAGAAACAAAAGGGCTCAACTCTGTAATTGAAAGAAGAGCCAGGAGAGATACAGAGTCCTTCAGCCTGTTTCCCATCTGCCCTCCTCTTTCCTTTGTGCTGCATTCAATTTGATTTCCCGCAAATAAATATTGAAAAACACACCCACAAATACCTGTGCAGTGCTGAGAGCAGGACAGTGTTGGTTCCAAGGGCAGCTCTGTGCAGTGTCCCCTGTGCCAGCCCAGAGCTGCAGCTGTGCTGGACAAAGCAGGACAGGAGCCCTCCCGCAGGGAAGCCAAGGGCTGGCCCAGGACAGTGCCCACCCCCAGGGGAAGGCTCAGCACTGCCCAGGATCCTGGGCTCATTTCTGACACTGCCTGAAATATTC
>NW_020960638.1:8310-9422 GCF_003031625.1 Empidonax traillii | reverse complement strand
ATGTGCCTGGGATGCTGCAGCAGGGACTGGGATGTGCCAGCGCTCGCAGATCTTTGCCCAACCTGCAGACACGGTGCCCTTCCTGCTGACTGACCTGACACCAACACCCAGGGAGGAGTCTGCCTAAACTCTGAGGTGTTACTGAGGAGAACAGCAGCTCAGGAAACATCAATATCCAATTAGCCAAGGGACAAGTCCAAGGACATTTTTCAAGAGAAAAATCTGAATTCCACAAACATGTCATCCTAATGCTTTTCATGTTTTCCCACAGTATTTGTGCCATTTTCCTGTGAGTTTGATCTGTCTCATTGAGGTCTCATTCAAAATGTCCAAGATACAATTAAAGTTTGCATGAGAGAAAAGTCACCATGAGTGTTTTCTAATCTACAAACTCTATAATATAAATATACAGAAAAGGTAAATATTCTTGTTTTAAATCAAAACAAAGCACTGAGATACCCACCTTTATTTTAGTTGAATGCTTGAACTCAAAGCAACCATTCCCATGCAGATTATCCACAGAGCAGCAATGCCTGCTTGTCCCCAAATGTTGTCAAAGATGCAGCCTCCTCTCTTGAACTCTCAGGTGTCTCCCTGCTCCAAAGATCTGGGCTGGAGCCCAGGGCAGGCCGGCTCTGCTGCCAGGAACCTGCCAGAGCCCTTCTTAGGTGGTGCCAATCTGCCAGGCAGCGTTTCCCAAAGCTGGAGGAAGCCTGAAAAGGAAGGAAAGTTCCCCAACCCCAGCCAGGCTTTTCTCAGCAGCTGAGCTGCTGCCCAGAGCCTTTGGCTCCCTGCACTCAGGGCCTCCAAGGAGCTGCTGCACAGTCCCTGGGGAGGCTTTGTCAGGAGGGGCCCTCGGGGGGCTCCTTAAGGCTTCAAGGGCTGCAGGATTTTCAGAGCAATTGGGGGTTTGCTTTTGGTTTTGCATCTCTGAGAGGTTTGTGCAGCCATGGCCTCCAATTATCTGCTGTAACGAGTCCCTTGAGAGCCCCAGACAGTGACAACCCTCAGTGGGTCATTAATTCTTCAAGGCACTCAGGGTTTATTAAGATAGTTCTTTTTGACACTGAGTCTCTGAGAGATTTCTTCAGTCCTGGCCTCCAGTTATTTGC
>NW_020960638.1:7284-8289 GCF_003031625.1 Empidonax traillii | reverse complement strand
TCAATTGTGACACTCAGTGTGGCTCATTAATGCTTGAAGGTACTCCAGGTTTATTAAGAGACTTCCTTTTGACACTGAGTCTTTGAGAAGTTTGTTTAGTTATGGTCTCCAATTATTTGCTCTAATGAGTCCCTTGAGAGCCTTTGTCAGGAATGGCCCTCAGTGGGGCTTGTTAAAGCTTCAAGGTACTACAGGTTTGTTAAAGTACTTTGCCTTTTCTTTTGATTCTGAGTTTTGAAGAGGTTTGTGCAATCATGTTCTTAAATTATCTACTTTAATTAATCCCTAGAGAGAGACTTTGTCAGTAGTGACACCTATTGGGGCTCATTAATGCTCCAAGATACTCAAGGGTTTTTAAGGAATTTTTCCTTTAGAAAGTGAGTCTTTGAGAGGTTTGTTCAGTCTAGACCTCCAATTATCTGCTTTAATGAGTCCCTTGGGATTCTCAATCAGTTGTGACACTCAGTGGGGCTCATTGATGCTTCAAGAAACTCAAGGTAAATTTGTTAAGACACTTCTTTTCGACACTGAGTCTTTGACAGGCTTGTTCAGTCCTGGCTTCCAATGATCTGCTCTAATGAGTCCCTTGAGAGTCTTTGTCAGGAATGGCCCTCAGAGGGGCTTGTTAAAGCTTCAATGTACTACAGGTTTCCTAAGATACTTTGCCTTTTCCTTTGCCTCTGAGTTTTGAAGAGGTTTGTGCAATAATTGATTCCAATTCTCTGCTTTAATTAGTCCCTGGGGAGACTTTGTCAGCAGTGACACTCAGTGGGGCTCATTAAAGCTTCAAGGTACTCAAGGGTTTTGAAGGAACTTTTCCTTTTTAAAGTGAGTTTTTAGAAGGTTTGTTCAGTTATGGCTTCCAATTATCTGCTTTAATGAGTTCACTGGGATTCTCTGTCAGTTGTGACACTCAGTGGGGCTCACTGATGCTTCAAGGAACTCAAGGTATATTTATTAAGACACTTCTTTTTGTCACTGAGTCTTTGAGATTTTTGTTCAGTC
>NW_020960638.1:4079-5149 GCF_003031625.1 Empidonax traillii | reverse complement strand
CCTGGCCTGCAAGGATCTGCTCTCAGGAGTCCCTGGGGAGGCTTTGTCAGTGCCTGCCCTCAGTGGGGCCCAGCAATGCTTCAAGGGACTGGCAGTTTGGCTTCTGACTTCTTGAGCAGCTTCTTCAACCTTCTCTCAGTAGTTGAGAAGAATGGACTTGTCTCTAAACACACTGTGGGGCTCATTAAAATACAGACAAACCAAATTATATTCTTTCCTTTAATTGTCTTTGTGTCTTCAAGTCTTCAACTACTAATTGGAGTTAATTTGTAGTTTAGCTGAGGAGGAAGATTTTAAAGTGGAAGTCACAAAAATATAATTTTCTATGAAAGGGAGTTGTGAGAAATAAATGAAACGGTTTTATTACAAGCAGGGTTTCCATAATTGCCTCATGATGAGGAGTTTGTGATCA
This sequence comes from Empidonax traillii, assembly GCF_003031625.1. Classification (NCBI taxonomy): domain Eukaryota; kingdom Metazoa; phylum Chordata; class Aves; order Passeriformes; family Tyrannidae; genus Empidonax; species Empidonax traillii. The sequence goes on along the minus strand of NW_020960638.1, from coordinate 4,737 downwards.
GGGGTGTTCCACAGTTGCCTATGGCTGCAGTTCTGTTGCAGCCATGACCTGTTAATAGTTGTAATCATGTTACTGTTGTTTGCTATTGCTGTGTGAAGGCGAACCGGGAAGCCTGTAAGGCAGTGAGACCAGCCAGGGCTCATTGCCAAGGGACTATGCGGCCGGGACAGGGAAACAATCTGATAGGATGGTTAAAACAACCAATGGACTGGAAAAGAGAAGTGTGAGCCTGCCCTGAGAGACCAAATCGGGCTCAAGAAATGGCTATATTGCCTTTTACGGAAGAAAGAAAGCAGAGCAGAGCTGAGCATGGGAGGGACAAGGGAACAGTTATGCAAATTGAGAGACCTTAAAAGAACTGCCCCCCCCCCATCTCGGGGTGTTCTCAGGCCCTGGCACGAGGCAAACCTGACCGCACCCAGCACGCTGAAAATAAAAGTTCTTTGTTTCACTTTATTTGGCCGTCTACGAAATTTTAATTTGAGATATTTCTCACAGAGTGATTTACACAGAGCCTTGGGATATGTAATAAATCGGTAGTAGTAGTTTAAATTTACTCATCAAATTAGTAGTAATAGTTTACTACTTAAATTGTATTACATGTTATATTCCTATATACATATATATGTTATTAAACTATAAATTCATTAATCTGTCA
>NW_020960638.1:0-1839 GCF_003031625.1 Empidonax traillii | reverse complement strand
CATCATAAAGAACTGCAGGCTCAGCATCTCCAGTGATCCAACAGCGCCCCCTGGTGACTGGCACAGGACACTACAAGTTCTGCATCTTTAGTGACCCAACGGCACCCCCTGTTGCCTGTGGTTAGAATTGCACCAAAGGGCACAAACTGAACTGTTGACTTTTTGTCCTTTGCTTGTTTATTGGTTTGTGTTGAAGGGGATTTTTGGGTGGGTATAGGAGTATTGTTTGGTTATTTTACTTGTTTTCTTTCATTGTTTCTGCTAATACACACATACCTTTTAATAAAGGGCTGTTATTTTTCCTTTTCCATAATTTGTTTTTCTTCAACCGGAGCCTCTTAATTTTAGATTTTTAATTGCTTAGGGGGAGGAGTTTCAATCTTTTCTCATAACTCATCCTCAGAAAAACCCCTCTGTCTCTTTTAAACTGGGACAGGAGCCCTGCACTGAACTTGCTGGTGAGACTCCCAGAATTGAATATGGTCAAACATTCTTCCCAGACAAAAGGTGGCAGGACAGAAAGCTCATGCTGCCCGTGGAGTGCCCAGGTGCCCCACCAACTGAACCTCAAAGCCAAAGGTTACAGGGTTTCTTTCCTGGGGGAAAGGCCATGACATCACAAGGAGTCCCATGGCAGATGGGTGGGGCTGCACTGTGACATTTTGTAACCTTGGTTCTTTGGTTTCCAGGGGCTATTCCAGAATGGAGAGGATGGGCCGTGACATCACAAAGGTACCCAGGAAACATGGGTGTGGCTGCACTTTGGGGTTTTGGGGCGTTGACTTTTTGGTTGCCAGGGGCTATTCTGGAATGGAGAGGATGGGCTGTGACATCACAAAGGAACCTTTGGCACACAGATAGGGTTGAACTGTCACGCAGTGAGGGCTTGGTTTTTGGTATCCACAGGCTATTCCAGAATGGACAGGATAGGCTGTGACATCACAAAAGAGCTCAAAGCACATGGGTGGGTCTGACTGTGCTGGTGTGGGGTGTTGGTTCTTTGCTTGCCAAGGCCTATTCTGAAATGGAGAGGATAGATTGTGACAAGCAGTGCCTGTCAGAACTGCAAAGACAGACCCACAAGAATCTTACATGGGGAGATTCTCTGCTCTGCCCTGCACACCCCAGTGCTGGGATCAAAGCTCAGCCTCTCCACTTCCCTCTCCTAAGGGACTTGTTCTGAGACATCCCCTTCCCTACACTCATTTCAGAAGCCCTCCTGGTGATTCCCAAGCCTGTACCCGGTCTCATCCCCTCTCTGGCTCAGAGCCCTCCACTTATCTTGCAGAGAGCTGGGCCTGTCCATCCACCTTCCAAAAGCACGTCCCTTGGGCTGGCTCAGGGGTTCCTGCAGTCCCTGGGTTCTTCCCTTCATCAGCTCCAAGAAAGGAAACCAAAATCAGTGCATGACTTGAGCAGCACATCGACCAAACCCCAACCATGCCCACACTCACCATCTCAGTCCAATTGTGGTGTTTTGTTGTTTGGTTAACATATTCTTGAGTGTTTGATGAGCACACTCTAGCACTGCTTGACCAGTGGGGCAGTGGGGGATCCCTGTGACATGGGAGATGCCCCACATGTCGAAAAACTCTTTTAAAGAGTGAGAAGTGTATGCCGGTCTGTTATCTGTTTTTATCGTTTTCGCAATGCCAAGGACTGATATTGCAGATAGAAGGTGTTTTTGGACATCTTGGACCTTCTCTCCTGCATGTGCTGCTGCTGCATTGGCACCAGAACATGTGTCAATGGACACATGGATGTATTTTAATTTTCCAAATGGTGAATAATGCCTTATGCCCGACTGCCAGATGTCAAGTGAGGTAATTCCACGAGGGT
>NW_020960637.1:6182-8303 GCF_003031625.1 Empidonax traillii | reverse complement strand
GACAACACGCCTGTCTTTGCTCTGGCTGTGAGTTTCTGCAATGGGCTTTGGCTCCTTCCCAGGTCACCTCTCCAGTGGGTCTCCTTCCTCCCCAACACTGCATCTCCCTGCCTCAGGCACTGGGCTGGGAATGTAGGTTAGGGCCAGGTTCAGGGGCACCAGGCCAGGGGCTCCCCCTGCATCTTCCCTGGGGTCTCCCCCCTATGCTCAGGCCCTGCCACATGGACATCTGGGCACTGAGAGCTGGTCCAGGTGGTTTATCTTTTGCAGGCAACCATCGTGGTTTGGGAGATTCTCCAGATGTCCCGGTGCCCAGAGCAATTGCAAGACCATTCCCCCCATCTCCTCGTGGATCTGCTCTTCCAAATTTTCACCAGCACAGAGCAGATGCCAGAGGAGGTTGATGCATTCTGGAAGGGATACTGGGAGCAACATGGCCTTCCCACAGACTCCAAGAGGTGCTCCATCCCAGTCCTCCTGTCCCTTTCATGCCCTCAGGACTGGGTCAGGGCTCTAAGCATGACCCAGGCTTCGCTCTCCACACAGATTTGCAGTGCTGACCATAAAGGCCCTGCTTTGCCATCTGGAGTGTGAGGATGTGGTGGTTTCCATGGAACGCAAGCGTGGCTGGGACACGCTCCTCAGGCCTGACACCCACCACTACGCAGTGGGTCTGCTGGCCAGGTGAGACCCCCTAGTCCCCGCTGCCCCTGTCATTTCTGCCTGTGCATGGGGCACCCCCACAGTGCCCGTGGTCATGGGCCAGAGGACCCTGTCAGCGAGGGATGGCTGAGCAGAGTGGAAAAGGCTGGGAGAGGCAGGGGCACAGGAGGAGCTGCTGCCCAAAGTGCACGTGTCCCCTCCAGGGGAAAGACCAGGCCTGTGTGAGTGAGCCCCGACAGAGGTTTGCCCACCCAGCTCAGGGTTGACGGTGCCTGTTTCCCCCTGCCAGGGAGATGCGCCGTGCCTCGAGCCCCTTGAATTCCTGGATTGCCCCCTGTCTGCTGGAGCTGCTGAGCAGGGAGAAGCCCCACTGGGAGCTTCCCGCCATGGCCTTCCTTGTGGAGGTGAGCCTGCTGGCGAGCGCTGCCTGGCCGAGCTGCCTCCACCTCTCAGCCCTCTCGCAGCTGCAGCTGCCCGGGACGGTGCCGTGCCCTGTGCTGCTGCCTGGGCACAGCCCTGTGCGGGTCCGGGCTCCTGCCGGCCGGGTACCCCGTCACTGCTGCGTGCCTTTCAGGTCCTCGACTGCCTGGACATGACCGAATGGAGTGAGAGCTTCCTGGAGATCCTTGCAAGGCACCTCCAGAGCGAGTGCCCAGAGAGGCGTCGCCTGGCACTCAGAGGCCTCGTGGTGCTCAGCAAGGATCCTGTGATGGTGAGGAGGGGGCAGTTGGCTGAAGCCATGCTGGAATCCTGGGGCTGGGAAACTCAGTCACTTTGGGAGCTGTGGCAGCTGCTCCCAGCTCTGCTGCCTCCCTGTTCAGCTGCCCCAGTCCCTCAGGACAGGCCTTTGGTCTCCAGGCCCCACAGCAGCACCTGGGGCTGCCCTGCCCGAGCGGGGTTGGCTCTGCAGCCTTTCCTGGCTTCACAGCACAGCCTTGTGTCCCTCACAGGCTGACGACGTGTGGACCCTGACAGAAAGCCTGATGGACATTCTGTGGGATGAAGACAGAGAGCTGATTGGGATGGCCCTCTCTATAATCATCAATGAAGTTCAGAACAGAGCCATCCTAATCTCCACCCCCACTGCCCTGCAGCTGGCTGAGGTGGCCCCGACACTCTTTGGCTACGTAAGTCTCTGTGCCCCCCACCACAGGCACTGGGTGCTGTTGGGAAACTGTGGCCTGTGCATTTGCAGACCTGTGCCCCAGGTGAGCCTGGAGCAGCCAGTTCTCAGGTCTTTTCTTCTTCCTTTCCATCAGGACAACATCTGCGTGCAACTGTTCTCCATTCACCTCTTCCGAAAGGTGATGGAGCTGGGAGTGGACGAGGGAAAACAAGAGCTGAAGGCACACGTGATCCAGAGCCTGCTGCCACTTTTCTTCTGCTGGCACGATGAGAACCAGCATGTGGCAGAAGTGAGTACTTGTGGGCTCTGGGGTCACAACAGGAGGGGGCTGG
>NW_020960637.1:0-1369 GCF_003031625.1 Empidonax traillii | reverse complement strand
TTCCCTCAAGCAGCCCTTTCCCAGAATACTTATGTTTAGCTCAGTGGAGAACAGGTCCTCAGATATTTGTCTGGAGATGGTGAGTTTACCACAAGGACCTGACTTTAGTCTTTCTTTCCTCTGAAATATCTTAGGGGCAGCCAGATCTTTCTGAGACCTCCTCTGTCCTTCAGCCTGGGCATTCACACGACAAGAAGAGATGCTGATTTAAAAGAAAACAATGCCCCGTTTGGGGAAGCAGAGGGAGATCTGGCCTGGAATGAGAAACGAAAACGTGTTGTTGAGTAGAAAAAGGCTGAACAGCAGATTATTAGATTACAGTGTGGCTCTGGGAATGCAGATTACTTATAGAAGCAAGACCTGAGCTTGGTTCCCTGGCACAGGGAAACGTCATTTGCTCAGATTCTCCCTGCTCTTGTGCAGACAGGAGTGGGAATTTTTTTCTGTGCTTTGTGAGATTCATATCAGCAAAATGAATATTCAGTATTTCTGGAGTTTTTTGGAGAGCAGCTTCACTACTTGCCTTGTTCAGAGTAAGTATGTTGAACACTTGTTTTTCTTGAGAAATAGGAAATATTTGTGCTCCCAAATCTGCATGGCTTTTACTTCTGTTTTGAGAGATCCCTTAATATTTACATGGAGATTTTGTTATCGCTGTGTTGGTGGAAACTCTCCCTTTTTTGCTTTCATGAACTTAGAAGCATTCCAGTTTTTCTAAGTGATGATAATTCCTCACAGTGTGAGCGCCAAGTGGATGTTTGAGAGGTTTGAAACCTTTTGTCTTGTGAGTAACTGTTTCACATAGAGCCTTAGGGGCTTCATTTTCAGACAAGCTGCAAAATGCAAATTTTGATTTCTTCTATGTCACTTGCTGAAGCTGGAAATACTCTCCAGCGATAGCAGAAAGTCAGTAGGATGCTGCAGCTGAGCTAATGTCTGGGGTAGAAATGGAAATCTTTGCCTTTGCTGCCTTAGAACAGGGCTCAGACAGCAGCAGCCAGCATCAGAGGGCAATTCCAGCCTCAAATGTTCCTCTCCATATCCCCAAATCACTCCCCTTCCACCACAGAACAGTGGGTGGCTGCAGCCAGGAGGAGGAGCGATGTGCTCACCAAGCCTATCATGAGGTCCAGGGAAAACGTCTGGAAGCTTTTGGGGAAGAGGAGTGGGAGCAGAGAGCAGGATATGACCTCAGACACAAGATAGATCCCAGCTGATGAACCTCCCAATGTCCTCGTGGGGGCAGCTGGGCAGCCTTGGCCCAGTGCTGAGGGACCTTGGGTGGGAGGGAGGGAATCCCTGCCCTTCAGTGGCTGTGCCTGCCTGGGAGCTGGACCCGCTGCCTGGGAGGAGAAAGGCACAGGCTGAG
>NW_020960636.1:3722-8305 GCF_003031625.1 Empidonax traillii | reverse complement strand
GCCCCTACCACTTCTCAAACCTTAAAAACACTGTACAAATCACAAAGATTTAAAGTCACAGGGTGAAAAAAGGCCTTTTTTTTTTTTTTTTTTTCTTTTCCTAAGAGCCCAAAGACGTCAATACCAGAAGAATTTGACGAAAATTAGAATTATTTAGTTTGGGCAAAAATAAACATCTTGTTCATTGCTCTTAGAAGAGAAATAAATTGTCCTTAAGTGCTGTGGTTTTCTCCCTCTTTTTCCCTTGATAGGGGCAGAAGACAGGACACCATCCTGCCAGTCTTGCTGTGCTGATGCTACGTGGTTTCCATTTCAAAGGATTAAATCAGAGAGCATGTGGATGTCAGTGGGCATCTCTGGGCATGTGTGTTTGCTGAGCTCACACTTTCTGTGAGCCCCCTCTCCTCATATTTGCAGCTTGGCCCCAACAAGGCTGGCACATCCATTTTTAAACTGTAAAGATCTTGGTTTTTCATCCTTGGGACATCAAAAAAAGACCCTGATGAGGTTGGGGTATCTTCCCATTCTGGCTCAGCAGCTTGAGGTTGGTGAACCCTACACAGTCTGTTTCCTTGATCATCGTTTTCTGCTCCCAAAATCAGTAGGATTTCATCTGCTTTGACTAGTTATTCATGCAAGCCCTTTTAAAGTGTGGAGGGTTGTGAATGAGCAGTTGCATTTGTTTTCTAGACAGAAACCTATTGGCAGGTGCTCCTCTCTTCCTTTTGAGGAGCAGATTAATTCCATCTACTGAGCATCTTACAGCGCTGGAAAAAAAGTCCTGCGTAGTCACAGAGGGAACAGCTACTTTTTTATATGTTGTGAGGCCAAAGGAAAACCCTGTCATAATATTGCTCACAGAAATGTCCTTCCCTTTTCTCTGGGGACTTTGACAACAAAGACTTCATTTTCTCACCACTCCTTGATCTCCTGAGAGATTTCTGCATCTTTTGCATGACTGGATTTTGCCATCTTGGTCACTGATCATTTTCCTCTTTCAGTTGCTTCATTTTTCATTTTCTTGTGCATCTTCTTCATTGGACTTCTTCATCCCATCCTGCCATGCTTTGCCATTTTCTTCTGCCCATGCTTTTCTGTACTAGCAGTTCATTTTTGCCACAATGCCAGAGAGAACCAGCTCAAAGAAATAGTCTGTGAACAGTCATGAATAAAAAACATGATACTCATTGTTAGATACATAAAATATATTTTATAGAGACTTAAAATTAAATATCTAAAATAGCAAAATCACTTTTTCTTAATTAGCCATCTGAGTGAAATTTAGCTTATTCTCATTGCTAATTACTAAATCTTAATTAGCTTTATTCATTTCATCTAATTGTTCACTTCATTGACTTGTTGCATTTTATCTTTATTAACCTCTGTTCCAAGTAGATGAATCCATCTTTAAACTTCTTAAAATATGAAATTATAATGTGCGTGCCCTACCATAAAATATGTGCTGTAATAGTATTTTAGAATACATTTTTTCTTGCTGAACGCCACCTGACCACTCTTTGACTAGTCAAGTATACCTACAATTTGTATTTTAAAATCAACATCATGCAATACAAATTCTGCTCTGTTTTTTCCTACATGTGACTTTTATGACTCTTTTTGCCATGTTCTCTGGAACAAACATAGATAAAGAAAGTGTAAAGATAGGCCCCTAAATTTAGGATATCTGAATTAACCCTTTAATCAGTTAGCCTGGCTATTTAATCAGCCAGATCTAGGCTATGAAAGGGGACAAATTGATTGCAGATGACAGACTGCACTGTCTATTTGATCTTAGGCAGAGTCAGTATCAGACTTCGTGATATTAAATGGATAAATATCCTACATTTCTCATTTTTCAGTTCATGTCAGCTATCACCAGGTCACTATTGATGTCCAAACTATTTAAAGAGAACTCTTAAGGAGCCCATCTGCAAAAACCTCCTGATGCCCCCCCCTCAATTATTCAGGGAGATAAAGATTAGTGTCTTCTCAGAACTGGCTTTTCACATGGGTAGAAGTGAACATCAACATTTTGGAGCCAGGATTGTGAGCATTTGTGGGTTTGACATTCTCTCACACCTCTTCCCTCTGAGCCTGGAATCTCCCAAGGCTGTCCCAAGTCTGTCCTGATGCACTGAAAAGTGAACCCCTACAAGTTGAACCCCAGAGCCCCACAGTGAAGAGAGAAGTCCATTCAAATGATGGATCAAACATTTTCCTTGTAAATGAAGATATAGTCCCTTGGACAGATAATTTTCTGACAAAATTAATTGAACCATCTTTCTGTTATATTTAGCCTCTATTCCCCTGTAAATGCATTTTTGACCAATCTTCCTTTCATTTTGTCGTGCTCTGCAGATTGTGCCCAGAATTTAGCAATGCCACAGTAATTGAAAACTGAATAAAATTTCCCATCTAGATTTATTTGAGTTTTGTCCTGCAATGCTGTTCTATTATTCTATTCATTTAACTTCTGGAAGGTAGCAAAATAACAATAAATATGGAATTGTTGCATTTAATTGAACATATAACAAAAAGTTGCTGTTTCTCAAGGTATTTTGTACCCTTTGCTTCCAGCACATTTAATTATGTATGAACTCTTCAAAAAAAAAAAAAAAAAAAGGAGAAAAAAACCCTCTCAAATAATGTGAGTCGTCTACTAGGAGAGAAGATTTAAAGATGATAAATGTTATTTAGAATCACTGTGATATGATTCATATTGTGATGCGATTGGGAACAATATTAAAACCCACCAAGGCTATTATACCTAAATTTTTGTTTCAATTCATGCAATATTGCTGCTGCTTAATATGATTTCTATTTACTCCTTTCCATTGTTAGTGTTTTATTGAGGTTGTGTCGGCTTTATCAAGCTAATCTCTGCTGCAAATGGAGGTCAGCAGAGCCAAAGCACTGGCAAAAAGCCTGTCTCCATTATATTCTACTTGGTATGAATTTACTGGAAAATCCTCTCTCTAATATAAACTCTTTCTTCACCATTCTTCAATTATAATATTTCTACCTGCACCAGCCCTGACAGCTTGATATTTAAAAGCTATATAAACTCTCATAATCTAATTTTATACCCTTCTTTTATAAAGAGGTGCTGTGCCTCGTTCAGAGCAACAGCGAATGTGTTCGTCAAAGGGTTTAAAATCAAGCAATCATGGCCATCAGTATAAGCTTGGGTTTCAGGTAATTTAAATTATAACTTAAAAAACATGCACGGCTACTCTTAATGGCAGTGACAGCGAGTCATTAATTTGTGTTCTTCTGGTGTCAAGGGTGAGGTGAGTAATCCTGTCATGCCCTTGCTGGAATACAATTTGGCAAAACAGGATATTGTGGAAGCTTTATAAATCTTATATCTCTATTTCTCTCCTTGTACTGGGCTAGGGAATAATGAAAAAGAGCGACACATAAATTTACCTACCAAATGGGGTATGCTCTGTCTCTTGAATACCCACACATAACTTCCATTAACATTAGTATAAAATATACATGCCCAGCAGGAGGAAGGATAGCCTTCTAGATATCCAGAGGTCTACAGTAGGAACAGAACTATTTTCCCTTTAGTAGCTGCCAATCCATCCCAGATCACAGGGATTTTTTTATTTTTTTTTTTCAGTTTGATTTAAGCGTTGAACCTGAAACATTTGCATAAAAATAACCACAGCTAAACTGAAAGGAGTAAACTGGACATCTGAAATCAGAGACAGTCTGAAATCTTTTTTTTTTTTCTTTAGGATGGTAAGTTTGCTTAGTTCTAGTCACAGTTTAAAGGCAAAGCAACCCAACAAAGAGACAGGCAAAACCCCTCAAAGATACATTTTTAGGAGTCTTCACAGTACGTTTCTAAATACGTTACTGGATAGGTGATTGAAATCTGACAAAAAAAAACCCACAGCGTTTTATAATAATGTCCTGCAGCAAAAGTATGGCACCAATAACTAAACAACACTTCATCACCTTTGCCACTCTCAACAGCTCCCATTAATACCGAGATCATAGTGTTAGGCCTCCTATTCCCCAGCTGACCACGTTAGTGACAGCCAGGGCTTAGGCAATGACATTGAAAAATATTTGCGGTGACACAGCCACAAATCACTACGAGACAAGTTTAAAACTCAATATTCACTAAACTTGCATCTGTTCTTTTCTTGTTAGAGCACCTACAACACATTTATTACGGGCTGAATTGCTCCAAGAGTCCAAACCTTGATGGAAAGTAATAAAAAGTATTGGTTGATAAAAACCGGATGGGCAGAGGGGCCTTTGTCAAATCATTTATTCATGTGAGGTTATTGTCTGAGATGGAATCAACTGGGACACCTGATGAAGAGATGGCCTAAGATTGTTGTTTATTTACTTAATATGCACCCAGTCCCAGAGCACAAGTACCTCTAAGTCATGGATGGCCTTACCAGGGTGTTCCCAGAGCTTCTACACCAGACCTGTCCTCTTGCCTTTTTTAAACATCCACTTAGACTGATCCTAGCAGGTCAAATGTCTCATAGGACACACTCCAATGCAGCAAGGAGCCCCCTAAGTTGTTAAGGGGAAGGAGTTATTTCTAAGGCATG
>NW_020960636.1:0-3407 GCF_003031625.1 Empidonax traillii | reverse complement strand
TCTAAGTCATGGATGGCCTTACCAGGGTGTTCCCAGAGCTTCTACACCAGACCTGTCCTCTTGCCTTTTTTAAACATCCACTTAGACTGATCCTAGCAGGTCAAATGTCTCATAGGACACACTCCAATGCAGCAAGGAGCCCCCTAAGTTGTTAAGGGGAAGGAGTTATTTCTAAGGCATGTTAAACACTTTATTAAAATTCCATAATTAGCTTTCTTTTCACACCCTGCTAGATTACTCTCCTGACTGGGAATATTTCCCAAAATGGCAACTTTTTGGAGTGCATTGAAGAGACTGCTCAAGAAGGGGAATGATTAATTCTTCACAGCAAGTTTTGCAGCATATTGAATGACACATTCTCACATTATATGTTGATATATAACACACTGGTCCTTTGCCATGCTGACTAGCAGTTCATTTCCAACAAGGCATAGTTTATAGATAATGCAAAAGGTGAGGGACAGAGCCATAAAACTCTGGCTTTTTCAGTTGTACCAAAATCTTTTGGAACTTCATTTTGGTTTGAATGATGAGTGTCTTGGATGTTGATATTAAGCAGAAGCAGCAGTAAATGAGTACAATGCCAGTCCTGCCCCTGCTTCCCTGAGGCAAGAGACACAGCCCAGTAGACTTCAATTTAGAGGAACCACAGAGAGCCAGACACTTGTCTGCAGATTAATAAAACTTTTTTGTTCAGAACTTTCTTGCTGTTCAGTCTGCCTTACTTCAATTTCTAGCGTGTAACAGGTGTACTAGTGGATTTTGCATTTACCAGTTCTTGTAACTTGATGTAGTTATACTCGGTTTATTATAACACTCATAACTAAAGCTCAAAAGTCCAAGTGCTGCTGTTTCCTTTCTTTATACCCAAACATGTACAGCTGCTTCAAAAACACACTTTCACTTAATATCTAAATTTTTTACATCGTCTTTCTCATTTTGTTCTAACAAGTTTGTGTCTTTTCCTCCTTATCTTCTGCCCAGTAGGGTGATCAAGACTTCTAATTGGCAATTCCACCAATTCCATAAACGTACTCCAGCCTTCCAAACCCTCTGTGAAATTCTATAGCAAAGACTTGAAAAGTTCAACCTACTATTAGTTTTACAGTGAAACAACCTAAATATTTTCAGTTGCCTGTTTTGAGGAACAAATCTTCGAGTTTTCTCAGCTTAGGTAATAAAGTATTTTATTCCTTCAGCTTTCATTTAAAATCAAGACAAAGGATACATTTTTAGAGATGAGATGAGATGAAATGAAATTGAAATGAGTGAGTACTTTGGAGAAAGGAGACCTTTAGTGCTAGAAATGCTTTGTTACAACTGAATAAACTAAATATGCTTAATATGAAAGGTAATGATGCGACTGATTGAATAGTTTGACATTACTGCACATGAAATATCATTAGCAGGTTCACGGTGGTTTTATATCAATACCAAGTCTCAGAATAAAATAAATGGAAATAAGAAACTGCGATGATTTGTCACTGGAGCCTTTCAGTGCCATTTAAGAAAATATTTTCAGTGAAAGACTAGCCAGCATGAGCTGGTGCAGCAAAAGAAATTGCAGCCCTGTGCAAATTTGAGAACAAGACCAGTTAAACAATACAGGACAGCTGCAGCTCATCTGTACCTGTGAGAGGACATGTCCCTGCCAGCTCAGGTACCTTTGGTTTCACTGGACATCACTAATCCATACCTGTAGTGCCTACAGCTGCCACATTTCAGGGTGATAGTCCTTAACATAACTCAAGCAAGGGATGCCTGTGTTGAGGCTGTCTCTAAACATCCTGGTGCTGTCTCTTGATGCTTGGCTTTTGGTCTGATGGTATCAAGTTTATTCTATTTCTTGTGGGGTGACTATAAAAGCCAAGCATTACACCCCAAACTCTTCCAAAGATACAGGATGCATGGCCTGGGAAATGCCTGTAAGTCCAACCATTAACCCAGCACTGCCAAGGCCACCACTAACCCATGTCCCCAAGTGACACATCTACACAGCTTTTAAATCCCTCCAGGGATGGGGACTGAACCACTGCCCTGGGCAGCTGTGCCGGGGCTGGACAGTCACTGTCATAAAGAAATCTCCTGTTTCCATAAACCAATCCATGTTGCACCATCTCCTGGTGCAACATGAGGCCATTTCCTCTTATCCTGTCACTTGTTACCTGGGAGAAGGGACCAACCCTCACCTCTCTGTCAGTGAGTACTTACATGCTCTATGTCAAATTTCCAGGTTCCTGTTACACCTCGCCCTTCACAAGTATTTGGTGGAGCCAGCTAGAGGAACATGCTTTAAAATCTCATTATTCACCTAATTCAATTGCTCTGTTTTCTGTTTAAAATTTGCTGGCCAGGTACAGATACTGCCTTCCATGGCTTCACTATCACAATTCCCTTGCCATCTGCAAATTTCTGCTATTAGTAAATGAGTGCTGAAACACATAGATTTTTCTCATTGAGGAAACCACTGATAAAATCTGAGGCTGGTGAGAAGCCTGAGACTATGTAGATAACTCTCCCAACTTCTCATGTTTTAATTTGGGAAGTTGGTTTGATTTGATCTCATTATAACTGAATAATATTTTCATTTACCCATACATTTTTCAAGTGGCCACTGTTGGGAGCATTAGAGGACTGGATTTCATTTGCTTTTTTCAGAATCAAAGTAAAAAATAAAATACAATCATTCGTAAATAAACTTAAGTAAATGAACCATTGAGAAATGCAAGTCTGGTTTTACAAGCACTGGGAAAAAAATATACCCTCATTATCTGTATTTTTATAAAATTTCAATGTATAGCACTGACTGCTTTCCCTATTTGCATCCTATTTGTGAGGATGGAGAAGAGCAAGAATTAGGACCAACATCTTAAAACACCAATGGTCCCCACATTCCTAAATTGCTTTGCATGTATCAAAGTGGATATTTTTCACATTTTACAGTAACATCACAAATTCACGTGCAAATAAAAGGAGGCAGAGAAAGTGGATGGATAAAATATTAATGTTCTTAATACTGTATTTAATACAAATACACATTGTCAAGTATTTTTGACAGCCAAAGCTTCTCTTTTGTAGGAAGTTGCAGAACACTGAGTCTAATGTTAGTACCAAGCCATAATATAGGTATGAAAATACCAGGATTTGGAGGGAAAAAAAAACATCATCAGGTTTTATAATTTCAACCTCCCTCCCCAGATGACAGATGTTTTAAAGATCTTTCATTCTCATGGTTTCCAAATCAAAGGTTTTGATTTCAAAATGGCATATTCTTTAGCTGAAGTTATAATGTGACAACGATTTAAACTAAAAATTTAAATTGATTTCCTGGCCCTTATTTGTCTGGTTTTTTTTTTTTTTGTTTTTTTTTGGGTTTTTTTTTTTTTTTTTTTTTTTTTTTTTTAAAA
>NW_020960635.1:6217-8310 GCF_003031625.1 Empidonax traillii | reverse complement strand
GGGAATGGTGATCCCCTCGGGAAAGCGGGGCTGGTTGTTGGCATCCAGCTCCACACACAGGGGCTTGGACTCGTTCCCAGAAAAGGTGCAGAGCTCAAAGTTGTAGGTGGTACCTCAGAGGGGAGAGCAAACTGTGAGTCCTCTCCTCCACTTCCTGCTGGGCTCTGCTCTGCCCACAGTTCGTGTGGCCTCCTCCCTCTCTGCCTCCCCATCAGACCTGGAGGCAAAGGGTCAACACACAGGTCAACACAGGCCTGAAGGACAGAGCCTTCCACCCAGCCACCCAGCAGAGATCCCCCCAGGAGGTAATTACCATCCACATCATCAGGGTACTGGCCAGACATGGCCAGGTAGGGCTCGTAGATGACCAATCAGAAGATCCACTCCCAGCAGTGCTCGTTCTTCCTCAGGATGCCTTGCCTGGCCACTCCAAAGGCCACCATCCACACAGCAAAGAGGAAGAGGAAGAAGAAGACGTCTATCATCTGAAAAAGAACAAGCAGCAGTGCCCCAACCGCACGTCTGCTCCAAGCCACGCGTGCTCCCAATTTCACCAACACACATCCACAAACAACTGACCATTCCCACAGCACAACCTCTGTCCCAGTGAGGTCCTCCCTCAGCCAGCCCGGCCTGTTCTCTCTGACAGAGCTCCTGAGCTGGGAAGATGGGGCTGGGAGTTCCAGGCTGGGCTTGCTTGGGCTTTGCTAGGCTGGGCAAGGGCTGGGAGCTGGGAGCATTGGGGCTGCTCCTCCAGCTCCTGCTCTCACCGTGTTCTCCTCCTTTCCCTTCCCAACCCCACTTGCATCCCCCATGGCACAGGGGGTTTACAGACATCCCTGTAACTCCCAGTGGGTTTGTCCCTGTGTTCAGGAATCTGTCCTGAGCCAACCCCTGGGGTCGTCTGCTGGACCTTCATTTGTTTGGTGTCAGAATCCTCACATTGAAATGGCCCGTCTGAGTCCCCAAAAGGAATAAGAATGAAGATTCCTCCCAGACAAAAGGTGCCAGAACAGGAAGCTCCATGTGTCCATGAAGTGCCAGGAGTGGCTGACGAATTGCACAGGAGAGATGGAAGGTGAGGGCTTTTTTTCCTGGGTGGAACTTTATTTGTTTGGTGCCAGAACCCTCGCGCTGAAATGGTCAGTCTGAGTCCCCAAATGGCATAAGAATGAAGATTCCTCCCAGAGAAAAGGTGAAAGCACAGGAAGCTCCATGTGTGCATGGAGTGCCAAGAGTGGCTCACTGTGAGGGTTTTGGTCTAGGCTTTCCTGGTGACCAGCTTGCAAACAAGGAAGTGTCCATGTACCCAGTATTCCATATGATTTTCAAGTAAACCAGAGTATAAATAAGTTGGAGATGAGAGACCTCGCTCTCTTCTCTTCTGGTGAGGTTCAGGGCAGTGAGTCCTTGCGTTGGTCTCGCTTATCTAAGGCTGAGGCCTTCAGTGTCCTCTGGCCTACCACGTGGAGGTTTGGAGAGTGCTGGCTGTGTCTGCCAATCCTGCTTTTCTATGGGAAGTGGTGAGATTTGTTTGCTAGTTATTAGGATAATTCTTGAGTTTGATTGTGTATATCTGTTTGGTGTCCCCTTTTTGTCCCCTTTTGTCATTTTTTCCCCTTTCCCTTCAGGGGGTGTTTGGATTCCCTGTGCTGTGTACATAGCATCTTAATTGTATATAACTGTAATATACATAAATATATGTATATTTTATATAATTAGCTTGACTCTGGGTTCTTCAATTTTTTTATAGTTTTTTTTTTTTTCCTTTGCTCTAATGGAAGAAAGGAGGGGGAAGGGGTTGCTACTGTGATTTTGGGCATTTGGCAGGGAGCCAGGTCTGAACCATCACACCCATAAACCTTATAATGGTGCAGGCCCCATAAAGCACATAAACCTCATCGGGGGCTCCCATGATAAAGGCCATGTCCTCAAAAAGCCCATAAATGTTATAAAAGCTCTGCTTTCATAAACCCTCTCCACCTCATAAAAGTGCAGGCCTCATAAACCCCACACATGTCATAATAGTGCTGTCCTCAGAAAGCCCATAAACCTCATAAAGGGGCCATCCTAAAGTGTCTCTCCTCATAAAC
>NW_020960635.1:0-991 GCF_003031625.1 Empidonax traillii | reverse complement strand
TTGCCATCATTAAAACTTGGGGGACTAATGTGTTTCAGTCCCACCTCTGTAATTTCTTTGAACTGAAAGTGTTGGCATAATCCAAGGCTGAGATTGGATTCAGCAGCCCCCACACCCCCCAGAAGTTGGGAACTCAGGGGGGCCACCCCTTTTCCCAACTCTTCTGTGCCTAAAGACCCCCATGGGACCATCAGACCCGCCAGACCACCCCCCCTTTTTCCACCTTTCTTCCTGTTTCTCCCACTTTTCCGTGGTCTCATTGAAATATTGCAGAAAGAACTTCAGATTTGAATATTCCTTTGAGCAAAAGTAAGACACACACAGGTTATCTGTTGATACCAAAATCCTGATTTTATTAATTGCTAAGAGATGCAGAGACAAAGGAAAAAATAAAAAAAACTTATAGAATGCTTGCGATTACTTCTAGAAGCAGAGAAAAGGTACCACCATGCTACCTTTCCCCTGAGCTGGTGCGTGTGTGGGCGAGTAGCAGTTTTCTGCCATTTTTTTTCTCTGTCTCTGCAGAGAGCTGACAGAGAAAGTTTGAGAGGAAGATTTTGATGGGCAGAAACAATGGAGAAACATAATCTTTGGCATTCATAAATTATCTCTTTGTTACAGATGGTTTCCATGGTAACCAACATCACAATGAGAATGCACAATGGTTGCCATGGTAACCGAGGTAACAATGACAATGCATAATGGTTGCCATGGTGTAAGGGTGTACTTCTGATTTAGATGATCAATGGAGCATAGAGAGGTGAGAAAGTGATTATATTCACATGTGAAATGAGCCAGAATATTGTACAGTGTGACTTCATTGCACAAGTTCACTGTAAGGCCCATTGTGCCTTTAGCAAAGTCAACTGGATGTCCCCCATTATCAGAGCTGAGTTCCTCCTTGGCTTGGCTCCACTCTGCAAGAGAGATACAAATCCCCTTGGAACACAATGGGACAGGTCGTCCCTAGGGCTGAGGAAGGTGATGGAGA
>NW_020960634.1:7069-8311 GCF_003031625.1 Empidonax traillii | reverse complement strand
TTATAAAGATCGTTGTTTTATTAAGAAATAGTGATTTTATGAAGAAGATAGTTGTTTTATTTAAGAGGATAGTTTTTCACTAAGAAGATAGTTTTTATTAAAAAGATAGTTTTTTATTAAGACAATAGATTTTGATAAGAAGATAGGTGATTTAAAAAGAAGATTATTGTTATTAAGACTTGTTTTTATAAAGAAGAATACTATTTTTAAAAGAAAATATATTAGTTTATAATAATAAAACATATAATTTTATAATATAAATAAATTCTGTATATATGTCTTATGTATTGGCCGTTTGTTGTCCTTGTGTAAGACATCTCAAGGGTTATCATTGTTATCCAGGCCCACAGAATGTGCCCTCTCAGCCCAGACAGCCCCCTGTCCTGGGCTCATCCCCAGCCCTGGGGGCAGCAGGGCAGGGGGGGTTCTGCCGCTCTGCTCCGCTCTCAGCACACCCCACCTGCAGTGCGGCCTCCAGCTCTGGGGTCCTGACACAACAAGGACAGGGAACTGTTGGAGCGAGGCCTGAGGAGGCCCCCAAGGGGCTCAGGGGACTCGAGCACCTCCCCTCTGCAGACAGACTGGGAAAGCTGGGGCTGGCCAGCCTGGAGAAGAGAAGGTTGTGTGGAGACCTCGGAGAAACCTTCCCGTGGGTGAAGGGGCCTCCAAGGAAGCCGGAGGGGACTCTTGGTCAGGAACTGCAGGGACAGGACAAGGGGGAATGGGCTCAAACTGCCAGAGAGGAGGGTTAGATTGGATGTTGGGGCTGTATTGTTTCCTGTGAGGGTGGTGAGACCCTGGCAGGGGCTGTGCAGAGGGGCTGTGGGTGCCCCATCCCTGGGAACATTCAGGGCCGGGTTGGACAGGGCCCTGAGCAACCTGGTCAGGGTGGGACAAGATGATTTGTAGGGTCCCTCCCAAGCCAAACCATTCAAGGATTCCATCATTCCATGATCCCCATCCCCCCCTGTGGAGTGGCCCCACAGCTCCTGTGACATCCCAGCTGCCAGAGCTGTGCCGTGTTCCATGTGGAAGTGCCAGTGCCTGGCGACGAGCACAGCGCAGCCATTCCCCTGCTGCCAGCCAAGGGTCAGCAGCTCCCAGCGCTCCCTCTGCCCTCACCAACTTTTTATCGAGGAACACCCTTCACCCAGCTCCCTGTGGAGTGTCCCCACCTGCTCCCTGCGACATCCGTTAGTCCTGACTCTGCCTGCAGTCTGGATCTTGTGATCAATCCCAGCA
>NW_020960634.1:0-1166 GCF_003031625.1 Empidonax traillii | reverse complement strand
CAAGGACGGAGCCTCTGAGCCACCAGCACGCTGTCCCAAAGGCTGGGATGGCACAGAAGCCCAGAATCCATGAGGTTGGCAGAGACTCCTGAGGTCAATCGGCGTCCAGCCTACGACCCATCCCCAGCACGTCAAGCAGACCACGGCACTGAGTGCCATGTCCAGTCTGTCCTTAAACACCTCCAGGGATGGTGACTCCACCACCTGCCTGGGCAGCCCATGTCAATACCTAATCCCTGTTTCTGTCCAAACATTCCTGCTCCTGTTCCTGACAAACACCCCCTGACAGGCAGGTCCTCGTGTCCTCTGTAAACTTTTGTGTACATCTGGTGTGTGTGATGGGTCAAAGAGGGGATCCCATGAGCAAATAAGGCAGGGTTGTCTGGCATTATATTCCTAAATGTTTTCATTCCAGGTTTAAATTCACCTTTGTTTGATCCAATAGATGGGTGAGGGGATCCAATTTGATGGTTACATTTACTTTTGATTCCATATTTTCCCAAACCCTGTGACCAGTTTCCAGGAGAGGTTCCTTTGATTTCCACTTCTAACAGTCTGTTCTGCTGAGCACATGGACAGGGTAAATAACCACACAAACAGAACTAACAAATGATAACCACAGTTACCAGTGAACTGAACCAGAGTCCAAACCTGAGGTTTTCACTCCCAGTTCTGAATCCTTTTCTCCATTGAACAGTTCCCTGTAAAAGAAAAGATAAAGGTCTATCCAGCCCCTTTTAGGGCCAACATTAAAATGTAGGAACAATCCCCCGAGAGCTTATTTTGTGTTCTTTGCCATGAGCATCTTTTGCTTTCCAGGTGTCCCTGTCCAAGGCAGGACCATTGGTCCAGCTCCTACAGAAGGCAGTGTCACTGACACAGGCTGGCCAGGAAGGGTAGAGGGGTTTTGATCACCCTCAGGCCTCAGTGCCCCCTTTGAACACAGCAAAAGAATCCCTGTAAACACAGACAGAGTCAGAGGGTTCATCTTCCTGGTTAAATCCCCTCCAAACTGCTCCTGATTCTCCTGCCTGTGCCCTGCCTTCTCCTTCAGGGACTGTTTTGTCTCCTGGATGTCCCTGGAAAGCCACAGCACGATATTTCCAAACTGCCCCTTCCCGCTCAGCTGAGGCATCAGGAAACCCCCCATCCTGCAATTGCTCTGA
>NW_020960633.1:7227-8318 GCF_003031625.1 Empidonax traillii | reverse complement strand
GGTGTGGAAAATATTGGACATAAGTCTTGAGGTTGTCTGTAGGGGACAGGAAATATTTTGGAGGGAGATTTGTTGTTTCATTGTGCTGCACTCTGCACTCAGTCGTGGGTCAGCTCCAGAAATTTCCTGGGCAGCTACAAAAATGATGTCTGAAAAGTGGGAAAATCCCGCTGGCAAAATGCAGAGGAACAGGTGTTCTAATCCTCTCCTGCCTCTTCCAGAGCAAAGCTGGTAATCCCAGGTCTCTCTTGGAAAAATCTAGGACCATAAGGTTTTCCAGGAGAAAAAAAAAAAAAAGGACAGAGATGAGGGAATGAGCTCCCAATGAATAAGGAATTGATGGGTGCAGGAATGATTGGTGTGTGTTTTACACTGCCCTTTTTACTTCCAGAATAACCTTAAAATGATTCCTTTAACAGACCGACCAAAGTGGAGAATCTGAATTAGAGAGGAAGTGATGCACAACAAATGCAGGGAGAAATGGTGGAATGGTGGTGGAATCCTGGAGTGGTTCAGTTTGGAAGGGACCTTAAAGCTCATCCAGACCCACTCCCTGAGCAGGGACACCTTCCCCTAGCCCAGGTTGCCCCTGGTGGCAGATGGCTATGGAAGTGCTGGAGGTGTTTAGGTAATGCTGCTAGTTTTTCCCCCACCTCTGGCCATCAGGTCGTTAAAAAGACTAATTCACCTCTTCCCACAGGGAAAAACGCTGGAGCAGAGGGAGGGAAGGAGCAGGGAGAACTACAGCCCCCAGCAGCTCAGTCAGTGCTGGATGGACTCAGGGCTGGGAAAGGTCCCTCAGTGTGAGGGCAGGTGAGAGCCCAGTGTGGCCCTGGCAGCCCTGGGGCTGGGAACAAGTCCAGTGGGCAAAGGAATGGACACTGGAGAGCTGGGCAAACAGTTGGAGGAGTTTCAAGGAGAAGCAGGAAACTGGACAAGTTGCAGCAGCTCCTTCTGTGTGTGTTTAGAACCACCTTTAGTGCAGCCACAAGTGAGGTGGGAAATGAACCTCAGGAGGCTGGGAATGAGTCCCACAAACTGGTTGCAATGGGATTGAGTCTTCCCAAGTGTCTGAAAAGCTTTAGTTTGGC
>NW_020960633.1:4998-6051 GCF_003031625.1 Empidonax traillii | reverse complement strand
TGGAAGAGTACAAAATAACGAAAAGTGCTTTAGTTCTCCTGAAGCTCAACTTTGTAAAATATTCATGAAGATAAAATTCTACTTTAATGAGCTGTTGGGTCCCAAATACTCTTGGAGGGAGAGGCAGAAACTCCCACTGCTGCTGGGGCTGAACTGCTTGCAGTGACCAGGTAGGACTTGGCCCTGATGGCTGAGTGCTCTCCAGTCCCCCAGGATGGATCCCAACTCTCAGGCCCTGGCTCCATAACTTGAGCAGAGGGTGTTCCTGCAAGCCCAGCTGCTGTGTAGGTGGTCCTGCGTGCACCTCTTGCCCTGGCCTGCTGTGAATGTATTTGTGTTGCAGCTCAATAATGTCCCAATCGAGTGGCGATTGTGCGATTTTGGTGCCAGTTCCTCTCCGTTCCTCTCCCCTCTTCGCCTTGCCCAGCAGCCGCATCACTGGCTTGTGCCTAAATGAACTCTTGCCCTGCAGCAGTTCTCTGCTGCTCTCAGAGAGGGTGGAGCTGAGGCCCCTGAGCTAAGTTAAGAAGGATCCATCCAAGCCAGGCCCGTGCTCCCCCCCTGCATTCCTGCAGCATCCCGTATTTGCAGTTGCCATCACTGCTGGACATACAGCCTGTTCCTGAACAAACCCCTTTCCTGTTCTCTCTCTGTGCTCCCTTCCCACCTCCCCTCCTGTGATGCTCCAGGTGCCAAGGCCCCTGTTTTTGAGGGGCACTCCTGCTCTGCTGCCCCCCCCATTCTTTTGAGAGCAAGAGCCAGGAGCCCCAAGTGCAGAGAGGGCTGCAGGGAATAAGTGGAACTACCTGCCCTGGGTCTCCCTGCAGTTCTCCTGCCTGTTCTTCCCTGGGCTGGAGAGCCCTTTCTGGCCTGTGTTTCTCGGAGGAGAGCGATGTTATTCCATTTGTCTAAAAGATGTGTTCCTGGGCACTCGTTTTCTGACAGGCAGTGCCCTTTTCCTGTTGCCTTTCTCAATTTTTCCCAAGTGCTGCCCAGCACGGGCCTTGGTGTGCTGAGGCAGTGATTGCCAGGGGGAAGGGGAACCTTGGCATC
>NW_020960633.1:0-1386 GCF_003031625.1 Empidonax traillii | reverse complement strand
TTTGCTTTTCTTTTGTGGCTGTAATTGGCACCTGGATAATTTTAGAAGAACTGTTAAGTTCCTTGCCTGTGTATATGTGCTGGTAATTATCAGGGAGGGAAATGCTTGAAGGAGTAGCCTATAACAGCTATGGGTAGAAGTTCTGAAGGAAGAATAACAGTAAGAGGAAGCAAATAGCAAGCGTCCAAGGACTTGGCTGTTTTGAAGGCATCAGAGTTTTAGTGCCACATATTGTTTGGCACAGTGTTGTGAGCGGATGGTTTTGGGGAACAGATTTGGAGGAAATTCAGTATTGGTTGTATGAGGCCAAAGGTGTCCCTCTGTGCGTGTCTCCTGCTGCAGGAATCCCATCAGTGGGGCTGCCGTTCCCACTCTCGGCATTGCCGTTGCTGTGCTGCTCTACTCAGATCTGGTGGGTGGGTTGGGGGTGCTGGATGGCTCTGTCAGAAGGGCGAGGTGGGGGTGCCTATCCTTAGGGTTACACTGTGGGTCAGGAGCATTTTGTGGTTTTGCTGTTGGAAGATGGAAGAGAGTGTGTGCTTTTTAGATCCAAGGACAGGCAAAAGCTAGGAGAGATCCCAAGCAGGTTTGGTGGCACAACAGCAGTTTTAAAAAATCCTAACCCTTAGAGAAATGGCCAGGGAAAATGGTTCCTTGTTTACAAGGAGAGGTGGCTTGCTGTACTCACTAACCAGAACACTCACCTTGGGATGTGCAGGGTGAGGAAATTTTGGTTCTGTGTATTCTTGAGAAAACCTGTGTGTGGCATCTGCACAGATGTAGGAAAGGAGACCTGTGACATTCAAGCTGCCAGGGAGTCAAAATATTGTGCGATTGTCTGAAAAAGGCAAAAGCTCTGTCAACCTCTATTGACACCTGTACCAACGGAGATGCAAAATACTTTTCCCTCCTCTCAACTGAAGACCTCACAAACCACAGCAGAGGTTTGAGAATGACAGCATTTTGCAGAGGAGATAATCAGGGTTGTTTTTTTTGAGGTAAAATCTAGGTAACCTAGGGATGGAATGAATATTTTGGGCCTAAAATCAGAGGTAAACTATAGGGGACAGAGTGTATATTTTGAATGTAATAGCTCAGATAGTTGTTGGGGGTAACCTGGATGAGGAAGAGGAGTGTAGAAGGTGGAAGGAACCAGTGTCTGGCAACATAGGTCAGACAGCATCAGACAGACAGACTGTCTGTTAGATTGTGAGCTCTCTCTCTTGCTGGGGGAGAGCAGGTTTCTCTGATTGACCAAAGTCCAGTTAGAGGCAGTTAGTTTTCCCAATTAAGAACTTAGTAGTTATCTAAAGATGCAAGTATCCCCCCCTATTATGTGTATCAATCTTAAATCTTATCCAGTGCCATGTCCAAGTTTATATATAC
>NW_020960632.1:0-8320 GCF_003031625.1 Empidonax traillii | reverse complement strand
TTTCCCTTCACTGTTAATAGTTCCATCCTAATTACCCCAACTGAACAAATACTGTAATACAGCAACATTACTGTTGAAACACAGATTTCTGTGGGTACAACATTACACGACAAGGTCACATCACAACAGCATTCTCAAAGCAAATTGGAGACATGAAATAAAGAAAGAAATACAAGTCCTTCCCAGTTCTGTGATACCACTTTGATTGTGGCTCCCCAGGCTCAAACAAATAAGGTACTTCTGCTTTTGCAAGTTCTAATTAAATTTTCGGAGAGAAACAGACTCATATTGGTCAAAATAACAACGGCAAATTGTCTTAAGTTTCAAGTACCAAACACGACCTGTGCATATTGAGCATCAGAGCACACTTCAAGTGAAAGGCTTCTTGAATAAAACTCTGAACGGTCCAAATTGCTTTATTTAGGTCTGGGCGAGCAGACAGCCACAGCATAAATTGCATTTTCAGAACATCCCTGCCAACCATCTCAGCTGGCGTTATCAGATCACGAAAACAGAAACAGCTTTTGAAGCACAGGAATGACAATTGTAGGTGAAGCACGGAGGAAAAAAAGGTCTCAGATGGTACAAAGGAAGAAATTGTTCAGATTTGGAAAAAAAAAAAAAAAAGCACAGCTATCTCTTGGCTACCTACTTTATTTCTGCCTTCATTCTTTGCACCTTCCTATCAGCTGGTTTGGAAGAAATAACCATCATAACTACCGAACATTTACTAATTTTTTATCCCAAAGCAGACACAAGTGTAAATAAATGCAACTGAAAATGCTCTGCTCATCTTCTTTATAGAATCATAGAATAGATTGGATTGGAAAAGACCTCCAAGATCATCAAGTCCAACCCCTGATACAACTCCAATTACTATATCATGGCACTAAGGGCCACATCCAATCTCTGCTTAAAAACCTCCAGGGATGGTGAATCCACCACCTCTCTGGGTAGGCCATTCCAAAGCCTGATTACCCTCTCTGTAAAGAATTTCTTCCTAACATCTAACCTAAACCTCCCCTGGCAGAGCTTGAGCCCATGTCCCCTTGTCCTGTTGTCGGTTGCCTGAGAAGAGACCGACCCCCACCTGGCTATAACCTCCCTTCAGGTAGTTGAAGAAAGTGATGAGGTCACCCCTGAGCCTCCTCTTCTCCAGACTAAACAACCCCAGCTCCCTCAGCCTCTCCTCAGAGGACTTGTGCTCGAGTCCCTCCACCAGCCTCGTTGCTCTTCTCTGGACCCGCTCCAGCACCTCAATATCCTTCCTGAACTGAGGGGCCCAGAGCTGAACACAATACTCAAGGTGTGGCCTCACCAAGGCAGAGTACAGGGGAAGGATCACTGCCCTGCTCCTGCTGGCCACACTGTTCTTGATGCAGGCCAGGATGCCATTGGCCTTCTTGGCCACCTGGGCACACTCTGGCTCATGTTCAGCCTCCTGTCCATCAGCACCCCCAGGTCCCTTTCTGCCTGGCTACTCTCCAGCCACTCTGTGCCCAGCCTGTAGCGCTGCAGGGGGTTGTTGTGGCCAAAGTGCAGGACCCGGCACTTGGCCTTGTTGAACTTCATCCCATTGGAGTCAGCCCATCTATCCAGTCTATCCAGATCCCTCTGCAGAGCCCTCCTGCCTTCTGGCAGGTCGACACTCCCTCCCAGCTTGGTGTCATCTGCAAATTTGCTGATGATGGACTCAATCCCCTCATCTAAATCATCAATAAAGATGTTAAAAAGAACTGGGCCCAGCACTGACCCCTGGGGAACACCACTGGTGACTGGATCCCAGCTGGATGCAGCCTCGTTCACCAGCACTCTCTGGGCCCGGCCCTCCAGCCAGTTCCTGACCCAGCACAGAGTGCCCCTGTCCAAGCCATGGGCTGCAGCTTTTCCAGGAGTATATTATGGGAGACAGTGTCAAAGGTTTTGCTGAAGTCCAGATAGACACATCCACAGCCTTCCCCTCATCCCCCAGGTGGGTCACCTGATCATAAAAGGAGATCAGGTTGGTCAAACAGGATCTGCCCTTCCTAAACCCATGTTGGCTGGGTCTGATCCCTTGTCCATCCTTGTAGCTGCTGTGTGATTGCACTCAGGATGATCTGCTCCATAACTCTGCCAGGCACCGAGGTCAGGCTGACAGGCCTGTAGTTACTAGGGTCAGCCTTGAAGCCTTTTTATGGATTGGGGTGATATTTGCCAACTTCCAATCATATGGGACCTCCCCAGTGAGCCAGGACTGTTGGAAGACGATGGAGAGCGGCTTGGCAAGCTCTTCTGCCAGCTCCCTCATTACCATAGGATGGATCCCGTCTGGTCCCACAGACTTGTGAGGATCCAGATGATTCAGTAAGTCACCAACTATTTCCTCCCGGAATACAAGGGGCTTATTTGGTTTCCTATCTCTGTCTACCAGCTCCAGAGGCCAGTTGCCTTGAGGGCCACCTGTCTTACTGGTAAAAACTGAGGCAAAGTAGGTGTTAAGTACCTCAGCCTTCTCCTCATATCTATTAACTATGTTTCCCTCCAAGTCCATCAAAGAATGGAGGTTTTCTTTGCCCCTCCTTCTGTTATTAATGTATTTATAGAAGGACTTTTTGTTATCCCTAAAAGAAGTGGCCAATTTAACTTCAAATTGCGCTTTTGCATCCCTGATTTTCTTTCTGCATGATCTAGCTGTCTTCCTGAATTCTTTGTAAGTAGCCAGCCCTTTCTTCCATAGTTGGTAAACTCTCTTTTTATCCCTGATTTCCTTCAGAATCTCCCTGTTTAACCAAGCTGGTTGTCTTCCCCGCCGGCTTGCCTTTCGGCACACCGGTACAGCCTGTTCCTGTGTTCTCAAAACTTCCTGCTTGAAGCACATCCATCCCTCCTGAACCCCCTTGTTTTCAAGGGTTGTTTCCCAGGGTATGCTCTGGACTAGACTTCTGAATAGGTCAAAATCTGCCCTCCAGAAGTCCAGCACAGAGGTGAAGTCACAGAAGAAAACACTCCAGTGAAGTCAGAGCAACTGTCAGATTTTAAAGCCAAAGAGACTTACTTGGAAACTTTAACCCAAAAAGTTTGGGGATCACTATCAGAGTAGTAGACCAGGCACTTATAAATTAAATTTCCCTCATTGGCAAACAGTTTTAGTGTTTAGCAGTTTCATAGAAGCACTAATAGCTCACTAGAACTGCTTAGGAATGACTGACAACCCAGACCTTTCCACAAAAGGTTCCCCTCTTCTCTTAAACATGAGTGTCAAAAGCAGTTGTGGAACAGCAGTGAGGAGACAGCAAAGGCCTTTTCAGATTTGAAGCCATCAACAAGAAGTTTAAACCAGAAAAATTCCAAACTGCATCATGGAGCTGACACCTTTACAGTGTTTGGAGGGCTGGAAACCTTACACATATATCACAGCATTCTACGAGGAAGTCACTCAGCTTGGTCATAAAGTACCACTGCAAAAATGATCATTGCTGAGTTGGAAAAGAAGAACGTTCACTACCACTGGCTCAAGAGTCTGTCTGAACTCACTGATTAGGTAGATGTTATCATTACACTCACATCAGCACCTTCCAGGGACTTCTTCAGCACAGCAACAACTTCATCCTGGAAGGCGACTTCATCCACGTTTTTGGGGCGACTAAACAGAGAGACATTAAGCACAACTCATTAGCTAACAAAGTTTCAGAGGCAAGCTGAAAACGAGAAAAACAACATTTCCCCTTCTGATTACATCAGGTAGTGAAAAATTGCAGTGAATTTTGTAGTTGAGGTCAAAACCATAACAGAAAATCTAACATCTCCAGTCCATATTACTGAAATGATCTAATTCCTCAGGAAGCTGTCTTTTTCTATTGTAAACACCTGTCAGAGCAATTTGTAGAAGCAGAACTGCAATATTTTACCACTTTGTGGTAAAGGCTCCACAAAAAACAAAGCATTTCACGCACTTACACATGGAACCACAGCGATGAAACTGCATCCCTTGACATGGGCAAGAAGCATTTTCTGCTCAGTATCAGCCACAAAGGGCTCTTACAGCAGCTCACGGTGCTGGGTTTCATCCAGAACAAGGCAAGTTAAGCTGTTCTGCCCGGTGGGTATACCTACAGCTGCGACCCCCTTTGCTGTGCACCCACCGCCTCTCCCTTCCCCTCCCGAGCCAACCCCTCCCTCACGGCCAGCGACCTCAGAGCATCCCTTACTATTTCTCCACCCAGGGAATGGGTTTGGTCCTCTTGCCCTCCCCGCTGCTCCCCGCCGCGCCTTTTTCCTTGGCAGCCACGGGCTTGGTGCTGATGGAGGACGGGCCTTTCAGGAAGGCCTGCATGGCTGCGGCGGTGCCAGCTGCGCTGTTCTGTGCTGTTCTGTGCCGGGCTGTGCCGTGTCAGACCCGGCCGGGCTGCCCTGACAGACCCCGCTCAGCCGGAGCCCCTCAGCCTCCACAGGCCTTTCCCGCCAACCCGCCGCAGTCAGGGGGCGGGGCCGCTTCCGCCCGCCGGCAGCCAATGAGAGAGCGCGGCTCCGACGGGAAAGGGGGCGGAGGGGTGACGTCACTCCGCTACTCGACGGAGGGGGCGGAGACGGTGCGCGCGCGGAGGTCGCGAGGAGGGCGGTGCCTGAGGGCGGGCGGGCGCTCGTGCCCCCTCATAAATGGCGCGGCTCCGAAGTGGAAAAAAAAGAACAACCCCACCCCAAAAAACCCTTAAAAATAATACAAAAACCCCTCAAAAGAACAAACGCCGTAAGGCAGCAAGCAGAGGAGAGGCGTCCCTCTCCAGTGGGAGGTCCTGAGGCAGCGGCCTTTCCCGTCCCATGGCGGCCGAGGTGTGTGTGGCGCGCTCTGAAGGTGCCGCCAAGTGAAGTGAAGTGAAACCCAGGGGAGCCCGAGGCCTTCCCAGGCCTGCCCTGGGACTCACGTTTGCGGCTGTACGAGCGTCGTTGCTCGGCCCTGCCCGTCCCCCGCAGCCGCCCTGCCAGCAGCTCCCCAGGCTGTGCAGGATCGGGGGTCATTGGCGCTGAACTGGAGCGAAAGTGAATCCTTTATGCTTTCCCATTACCTCTAATAAACTCCATTACAGTAAAGCCGGGGGAGAAAAAAAATTGAGGATGATTGATGTGACAGATGCCTTTAAATGATGAAAAGGCATCCTGGTAGATGTGGCAGTCGCGGTGCACGCCCACGTTTCCATGTGCTTGGGTGGCTGCAGCTTATCCTCCATCAGCCTCCACACGCCAGCTTTGTGGATAAAAAATGGAAGTATTTCCGCTACCAGCAGCTGTGTATTGTGTGGCTGCAGATGTTCGGCTTTACTATTTCCCCTACTCCTGGCCACGAGGCACAGACAGAGTACCCTGGGAAGCTGCAGTAGTGATCCCCCAGAATAGAGCCTGTGGAAGGGAAAAGAGACTGGAAATGGTCTCTATGGCAACAGATGAACAGCTTTTGGAGAAGGAGATGTGGGGAAAAAATTTAGGCTGAAAATACATCAGTCAGTGAGACAAACCTGTAATCCTTCTCTGGGCAATTTTAAATAAGCTGTTTCCTCTCATCTGGCATTCTGCCACAAAGAATGAAATCCAGATTGTAGCCTTAGCAAGAAATGCCCACATGTATAATTACTGAAGTTGTCTTGTTTTAGATGAAAATGCAATGATCTTTTTTCCCACTGTGATTATATTGGGTACTTCCAAGTCATGGTGACAACTGATTTCTGAAATCAGTTTCTTTCTGAAACTGTATAAAGCTTTGTCGTCTTTTTGAAGCTTAGTTCCTATTGGCGGTGTGTATTCGATCCACTCTCCTTAGTGGGGCCACTTCAAATGTACCTGACATTGAGCATTTTGTTAACTTTCTATGAGCATCAGGTTCAGTTTAGCAGTGGAACTTCCTCTCTGCTACATCAACTTAACTTCATAACACAACTTTTTCTTTCAGTACCTTAACAAAAGTTTAAAACTGCAGAAAAGAGTAATGAAACCCCAGCTTTTGTCTCTTGCTTCCTGTTCTTCTCTCCCTCTCCCTCATTCATACAAGGACTGAAAATTATGCTTGCTCTCTTCTATTGAATTGTGTTCACTCACCATCTTAAGGTCCAACAGATCAAACTCAGGCAGTAACCATGTCCTCTCATTTGCTTCTCTCCAGCATTTCCCATGTCAAAGACTGTGGTTTACACCAGCCTAGTCAGTGCTCCTTGAGCTGACCTAAATGGAAAGCCTGGTCCTTTTCCTTCCCACTTGTTGTGGTTTAACCCCAGCCAGCAACTAATTCCATACAGCAGCTCCCTCACTGCCCCTGTCCCCCTGAAAGGGTGGGAAGGAGAATCAAAAAAAGGAAAAAGTAAAACTTGTGGGTTGAGATAAGAACAGTTTAAGAATCAAAAAAAAAAAAAGAGTAAATTATAATAATACTAGTAGCACTGAAGATAACAACAATAATGGTAATAGTAATAATTGTAATGGAAAGGAGAGAGAGAAAAATAAAACCCAAGGCAGGGAAGTGAGGTACACTACAATTGCTCCGTCCCTGCCGACCAGTCTGTCCCCAAGCAGCGATCTGCCCCTCCCAGCCCTGTTTATTCTGGGCATGATGCTCTGTGGTATGGGATATCCCTTTGGCCAGTTCAGGTCAGCTGTCCCAGCCATGCTCCCTTCCAGTTTTTTGTGCAACTCCTTAGTAGCAGAACATGGGACACTGAAAAGTCCTTGATTAAGGGTAAGCACTACTTAGCAACAACCAAAACATCAGTGTGTTATCAACATTATCCTCCCACTGAATCTAAAACACAGCAGTGTACCAGCTTCTAAGAAGAAAACTAACTATCCCAGACAAAACAGGATACCAGTCTTCTTATGTCTGCATTTGCAGGTGTACAGTCACAGACTGAGGGTTCAAGAGCTCATCTGACAGAAACCCAGCGTGTCAGGGGTTAGGGACAATAGCAGGGCAGGAGAACTGATTAGGGGGAGGACATTTGTCTTTATAAGTTACTTTGCCTGCTGCCCTGGAGACCTGCCCATACCTCCATCAATCTAGACCTTCAGTCAGTTGACATTAAAGCTTTCTAGGAGATCAGCTCAGGGGTTTTTATGACACTGAAAGTGGACGAGTGGCTTCCTTAAAATAAATTACATTGAGTTTAGAAAAGTAAGCTGACCCTAAAAATCATAGGATTACTACTTAACAGCTTTGTCTAAAAAATCAGGCTTTGTTTCAAAAGAGGAAAGTGTTGAAAGAAATGAATGCAATAAAAATATATGGATTTTCATAAAACATTTTTCTCCTAACTTTCAGCATTGGAAGACTTCTGTCAGAATTATGTAAGCAACACAGAACAGACTGATGCTGGCAGTTTTCAGTGTCCAAGCTGTATAAACAGAAGGTTGAAAGCAAGATGGCAAGACTGTTGAAAGGTATGAATTGACTTTTCTTTTCCTCCCAAGATATAGTAACTAGGGCAGCATTTGTCTCAGCTCAGTTCAAGAAAGAGTAACTGTGGGCCATGATCTCTTTATAAAGAAGTCGTGGCTGAGGTGGATACTGTAAATAGGGAATTATTCATTCCTTCTCAAGGTGCAGGAACCAGAGGCCTGAAATTGAACTATCAGGCTCCAGATTTAAAACACGAAGAAATGGAGTATTAAATATTATCAGTCATATGCAAACTTGTGCTCAAAAAGTCCCTGAACTGCAATCTGAAAGGGGAATACTGGAGAGGGACTCTCTGTAAATGGCCTGTTTCATACACTCTTTCCTAAGGGTATATTAATGGTCCTGCTCACAGATGGACCAATGTGTCAGGACAGCTGTTCTGGAGCACAGAAAGTGAATGATTGATGTAAATGATGGTGACAAAAAGGTTTATGATGGGGAACGAAGAAAGGGACAAGAGCAGCAAGCTTTGCTAAAATTAGTGTCTTCAGTGCCCTCTTTTTCTTCAGAGTGGATGTCAGAGGAAGCTGTGCTCCCTTTTAAGGAGCTGAAATGGCCCCTGAGGCAAAGCAGGTCAGGCTTTGCAAAGTTTAGCAGGAATCTAAGTGTGAGGGTAGAGCCCCAGGAGTTTCCAGGGGAGCTGTGTGTGGAGAAAGGGTGTCCACGCAAGTCTTGGCAGAGAAGCCCAGATTTGTCACAGCAGTTGACCAAGAGGACAGTGGAAAGTCAAGAACAGCAGAGAAGCACCAGCTCTGTGACCCTCTTAGAAGCCAAGCAGAAGCACAGTTCACTGAAATGTTCCAAACAGAACAAAAGTAAGAAAACTTAAAATATGGTGTGCCATTTTCCTTTACTATGTGACTGATGTTCCAGAAAGGAAGCAGCACTGTATGCCTTCTC
>NW_020960631.1:6126-8321 GCF_003031625.1 Empidonax traillii | reverse complement strand
CCCCCCCCCCCCAGTGTGTTTTGCTGCTCTTCCCTCGGAGCTGCTGCTCCTCGGGGAGATTTTGGGTGGGAGGCAGAGCCAGTGGAGTGTTTGGATGTGCAGTGTCAGCATTTCCATGACAATGGGAGACACCTTCTCCCCCTCCCCAACCCCCACCCCACGCTCACACACAGGCACAGCAGGGCCGTGGGGACACACAGGGGCTGTGGGGACACAGCTGGGCTCACCTGGGGGTGCACACACGTGCACAGCTGGACACATGTGTGTCCTGCACCCCCACACCTCCTGCACGGGGCACACACCGTCACATGCTGGTTTTGGACTGGATATTGGGATGGAAGGAATTCCCCCCTGGGAGGGTGGGCAGGCCCTGGCACAGGGTGCCCAGAGAAGCTGTGGCTGCCCCATCCCTGGGAGTGTCCAAGGCCAGGTTGGAGCATCCTGGGCTGGTGGAAGGTGTCCCTGCCTGTGGCAGGGGGTGGGATAGGATGGGCTTTAAGGCCCCTTCCCATCCAAATCATTCCATGACCCTCAGCCCCCTGTGAGCACACACAGAGCTCTGCCCCCCTCTCCCTTCCCCTCCCCTTCCCTCTCCATTTGAAGGTTCCACAGGGCTGCAGGCTCCACTCGCTGCTCACAAGCACTAAGTGGTGTCTGTGCTGGAGGCTGAACACGGATAAAATAAAACTACAGAGGCAGAAGCTGCAGTTACAAGATGTAGCATTTATTTGTTTCCCTCGCTGGGCCCTTCCCTCCCTTCCCTCCCTGGTGCTGCTCTTTGGATGCTCCCTCTGACTGTCACTGCCCCAGGTCACCAGAGAGTGGCTCATTACTGGCATTTGCAAAAAAAAAAAAAAAAATTTAATAAAAATCATCCTGGGGTTTTTTTATTATTTTTTTTCCCCCCAGTGCAGGTTCCAGCAAAGGAACTAATTATTGGGAGTAGCTCTGGAGAGCATCACAGGAGCAGGATCCTACTGGGGCAGTGGCAGGTGAATATTTGGCCTCCGGGGTTTGCTGCTGTAAGAGCTGGGGCAGAAGGGAGGAGAGGGGAGTGATGCTGAGCTGGGGGGTGCAGGGGGAGCTGGAGGTGCCTCTGAACAGCCCAGGATTGGCGGGGGGATGATGTTAAAGCCAGGTGCTGCTGGCTGCCAGGGCTGGCAATGCCATGGGATCCCCCGTGCTGGACACCTTGTCACACTGTGACCCCCTCCCCAAAGCAGGTCCCCCATCACCCATCAGCCCCCCACGCTCCCCAGCCCATCCCAGCTCCTCCACACCCCCTGCTCCCCAGCAGGCCTGCGAGGCAAACACAGCCCTTTCTTCCCATCTCCTTTTTAATTGGAATCTTTGCTGAATCCGCTAATTAAGTTCCTCGCCTGCGACTGATACTGTGCTGCTCATTCCTGCCCGGAACGGCTCCTGCAGCAGTGGCAGGGGTTGTGTTCACTGGCATCCTTCCACAGCTCCTCCAGAGGGGAAAGAGGAGCCCTTTTTAATCACTGGGAATGATTCATCTGTGAGCAGCTTCAGCCTCGTCCTTGGCCTCATCCTTGGCCTCGTCCTTGGCCTCGTCCTCCCCGTGGCCGTGGCCCCTCGGCCTCTGGACTGGGCTCTGTGGACCCCCATTAGTGCCACATCTGAGGGTTGGGCTCCTCTTGGACCCTCATCAGCGGGGTTCTGATGGGGCTGGGACCCCCAGGGACCCCCGTTGGTGCCATGCCAATGGGACTGGGCTCTGTGGACCCCCATCAGTGGGGTGCCAACGGGTCTGGGCTCCCCTCAGCCCCCTGTTGGGGCCGTGCCAGCGGTGCTGAGCTCTACACGTGCCCCTGCCAGTGCCAGGCTGGGGGTCTGTGCTCCCCACGTGGCATGAGAACCCAAAGCCCTTTGATATTTTGCCTCTCCACCCGTTTCTCCTGCTCTCTGTTTTTTCTGGTCCCTCCCCGAACAGAACACCAGGCCAGTTAAACCCCACCACGTGCCTTTGAGGGGGGTTTTGGGCAGCTCTGCCCGCAGGCAGAACGAGCTGGACACGGATCCAGGGCTGATCCAGGGGGGATTGGAGCCCTGGAAAGCTGCTGGGAGATCAGGGATGCTCCTGGCCAGAGCCACAGGCAGCTCCCACCGCTGGCAGCTGAGGAGGAGGAGGAGGAGGAGGAGGAGGAGGAGGAGGGTTGTGGGGTTGCCATGGC
>NW_020960631.1:0-1881 GCF_003031625.1 Empidonax traillii | reverse complement strand
AAAAAAAAAAAAAAAAAAAAAAAAAAAAAAAAAAAAAAAAAAAAGAGAAAAAAAATCCACTAAAATAATTACAGGTTACAACAAATCAATTGGAGCTGTGTAAATAGCCTGCAGGCAGGCGTGAGCAGCAGTGCTCCGTGCTTAACACGATCCCTGCTCGCTTCCCTCGGCTCCGGGGAGGGGATGGAGCAGCTTCCAGGGTTCCCCAAACCATCACCCTCCCAGTGCTGCACCCTCCTGGGCTGGGGGGGGTGACTGGCATGGAAGGATCCAACCCCCTGAGTGGTGCAGGCTGGAGGAGACACAAATCCCAGCCGGAATTGTGCTGCTCCTGCCAAAAATAAAAACTGCTGGAGAAGAGGAGCTGCCCCTGGAGCCTCAGAGCTCTGCTGTGGGACCCTCAGAGCCCTGCTGGGGCACTGGGGGGGGGGTGCTGGGGGAGGCACATCCCTTCTCCTGGGTGTGCCAGGGCGGGTGGCAAGGCCTTGGTGCCCGCTGAGGTGGCTGGGGCTGCATCCAGGAACTTGGAGTGACTTGCTCCTGGTTCCTTCAGAGGACCAAGGCTGGGAGGT
This sequence comes from Empidonax traillii, assembly GCF_003031625.1. Taxonomy (NCBI): domain Eukaryota; kingdom Metazoa; phylum Chordata; class Aves; order Passeriformes; family Tyrannidae; genus Empidonax; species Empidonax traillii. The sequence continues at coordinate 1,309 of NW_020960631.1, read as the reverse complement.
GTGGTGGTGACCCCGCTCTCAGCCCCTGCAGAAGGTCCAGGATGGGTCACTGGTGGTCCTGGGCTGCCTCTGGCCACGTGTGGGACAAGGGAAGGGAGGAAGGAAAAGCTCTGGGAGGGAGGAAGGGCTGCAGTGCCACTGCCTGTGCCTGGGCAGGAGCTTTTGGGGAGGAGTAGCACCCAGAGGGTTCCCCTCAGGAGTGCCCAGGTGGTGGTGCTGGCTGGGTTTGGGAGGGCACAGCAGCCACCAGGTCCTACTGAAACCTCCCCAAAAAGGGAAGGTGGGTGGTGTACAGCCAGTTCTGGCTGGGAAACATCACCCTCAGCACCCAGAGAGGGATATTCCCTCCTTGCCTGGCAGGAACGAGGCAGGGCGGGGAGGGAGGGACCCGGCGGGCCACACGCGAGGGTTGCCAGAGAAGTTGTAAATGGTATTCCACGCTCAGATCCCTTCCCAGCACGAGGTGGGGGTGGCTCTGTGGTTGTCTGTGTTGGTGCCACATAAATATTTATGGCTCCTAATGCAGAGGTTTGTCACAGGCAGTGACGTGGAGCCACGGGGATGTTGTGGGTGACAGGCTGATCCAAAGGGAGGCAGCTGAGGCCCTTCCCAACCCCCAGGGAGCTGCATTAGGGATGCTGCCCATGCAGCTGCAGGCCCAGGGAGCTGGGAGAGCCATTTCCTCCCCAGGAGACACTGAGAGATAAGGGAGGGGAAGGTCAGAAATCGAGTTCAGCCTCTGTGCTGGCTCCGAGGTGGGAGCTGATGGGAAATGACACCCCACACACACACAGGCAGCAGTGCCTGTCCCTGGGAGGGGACACTGCTCTGGTGGACATTTTGAACATCCCTGTGCCTCCTCCTCGTCCCCCCCAAGTTTTCTTTCCCATTGTTCCCAGCATGGCAGCTGCTGGAGGCTCTCAAACAGCCCCTCTGGCAGCCCCACCATCCTCCTCCTCCTCCTCGCTGCTCTGAGTCACTGCCACCTCACAGCACCCAGCTTTGGGAGGCACTGGCTGCAGCTCAGCCAGTATTTCCTGTTTAGTTGGGTTTTTGGGGGTTTTTTTGTGTTTTTTTTTTTTTTTTTTTTTGCATCCCAGATCCATCTCTGGAGAAGTTAAAGGGCTGGGGGAAGGGAGGGAGACTAATAGGATTAATCCTCTGAATTCATTATGCAAAAACTTGGTGCCCAGCCAGTCCTTCTCTTGAACAAATGGTCAAGGCTTTGCTTTAATAGCATTAAGCAAAATTACAAATAACAGCGTTGCTTAATCAATCTTAATAGGTTTCTCTGTAGAGATTTTTTTCC
>NW_020960630.1:5963-8323 GCF_003031625.1 Empidonax traillii | reverse complement strand
TAGGGCAGGAGCAGAACTTGCTGGAACAAGGGGAGGAACTGGGGAGGAGCAAGGGCAGGTATGCAATGCAGCACCAAGTGGCCAAGAGAAACACAGGGTTCGAGGGCATGGGGAAAAGAGGGGTACAAGGAAGGGGAACAGTACAATAACATAATACAGGAACTTAACATAAAACATAAAACACATCATTGTCTCCAAAACCTACTCCCTTCATCTCCCCCTTCATTTTATAAGCAAGCAAGTTTAAAGGAAACTTTCTTACTATGAAATAAGAACTGATTTTTAAGATACACAAAAGTATATAAAAATATATGTAAATAAATGTGGGGGTTTTTTTCTCTATACACTCTAAAGAAAATTATACATTAAAGTATAAGCAAAACACGTCAAAACTAGCTTTGAGGTAGAATTGGTTAAGGAGATGCCTTAACCCATGGTAAGTTTGAGCTATGCTCATATTTATTTTTTCAGTCATAGTTTTCACATTTATACTTGAGTAAAAGAAGTTTAAAAATTTATAAACAAGTTATAACATAATATCTTTTAAGAATATACACTTTTTTATGTCACTCTTACTTCAAGCTTTGCCAGTGTGTGGCGATATCAAAGTGGAATTCTTCCAGATACAAAAGAAGATGTTGAAAAAGGATAAAATGTATTATACTGATTTAACTTACTTAACTTAAAATTCAAAAGGATGTAAATATTCATGTAAATTAAAAGTATTAGAAAACTTAGAGATACAACATTTACAAAACAATCTGCAAGATTAATTTTTTAAAGTGATATAAATGGTAAACTACTGAATAAAAAGACAAACAATTCCATTACAATGTAACATATAATAAAAATCATAACTTATAGATTACACTTTAAAGAAAAGAAAAAACTGGAAAAGGTTTTAGTTCCATTTTGGTTTTGGTTATGATGTTGATGGTTTATGAAGAGATGGATTTGGACGGTTTTTGTTTTATGTCTTCTGAGGAGTTTTGGCAAAATTGGTTCAGTTCTTCTGTTACTGAGGGAGCTGCCAGTTGTTTTGCTTCACATTTTTTCCAGGCCTTTTGTTTTTTCCATTGCTCCATTTCTCACTGTGTTGCAGATTCAGCTGCCCATACAACTGTTGTTAAATTGGATTCTGTGTGGTACCGTGGTAAAGTACCGATAAGATGTCCATAGGAACCCCTGTCTTTGGCTCTGTTTACACCCGGTGCCAAGAAAGTTGTCATTGCTGGGCAGTCAGCTTGGATTTTCTCTGCCTCCTTTGCTAAGGGAAGCAATGTTTGGTTGCCAAGGGCATCATCTTGGACTCCACCTTGACAGAGCTGGCTGGTTTTAGTTTCAAGGTTGGCAGATTGATTGCGAGTCCCTCTGTCTGTGGCCTTTTTAAAGATGGTAAAAACACTATTCCAGGCGGCCTTGGCTTTTGCTGCTTGCCTGTCGCCCCTGAAAGTAGCTCTCCCAAATGCACATCCTATTCTGTCCCATTCTAAATAATTTAAATCTTCTGGGACAGCTTCACGTTCACAAACCCATTTTGTTAGTGCTTGTAATGATTTTTTATCAACGGGGAGCCCATTTTCCTTTAAGAGGTCTTTCAGTTGCTTATAAAATTCAATCTCGTTTTTGGATAATCTGGCTCCCATCTTTAAGTTTTAGGATAGGTAGGGGGTTATCAGGGATGCAAGTTTCTTCACTGCCTCTCACCCAGATCCTGTTGCTTGGTCCAGGTGCCCGTCTGCTGACCGTCGGGATCTGCTCTCCACTCTGCTTCCACAGACTCTCCAACTTGGCAGGCGAGTTCTCCACACACAGAGACCTCAAGCCAGTGCCGCCTGGGGTGCCATCTGGGACAAACCAGGCCTGCAGTGTGCCCAACAGCCTGATAGGAAAGTGGATTTGAACACTTCCCAATTAGCTGCAAAGGGAACACTTCACTAACAAGGCTCCTGCCTTTCACATGGCAGGACAAGAACTTGCTGGAACAAGGGGAGGAACCGGGGAGGAGCAAGGGCGGAGTATGTAAACTTCAAACACACCTCCTGCTTTTTGAAGCAGGCTTGGACAGATAAGCTGCTCCCTGGCCTGGAAATATGTCTGGCAGTCAAAGCCTTTCTAACTATAAAAGCCCCGTCCAACTTTCATGTGGCAGATTCTTCCCCAGACTTCCTTAAAGTGTGAGGAGCTTTTCCCATGAAGCAGGGACAGCTCTTCATGGTCACTGGCCAGGGGTTAAGTGAAAGAGAGGGAACTACTCCCTGTCGTTGTGGGGTGAGTTACCTCATTCTCTACTTCAGGATTGTTCCTTTTTGCTGCCTTTGATCCAATTGCTTTAATAGAATTACTTAGATAGACTGCAC
>NW_020960630.1:0-1000 GCF_003031625.1 Empidonax traillii | reverse complement strand
CCTTCTTGGCTTTGCTGCTGAGCCCCTGTGCCCCAGGACATCCCTGACAGAGCCCAGGCCCTTCTGCTGGGGGTCCCTGCAGAGCTGAGCAGATCCAGGTCACCTCCCATTGCTCTGCCAACCCCCTGGGCCTGCTCTGGGCCCTGCAGGTCCTTGCCCTGCTCCCAAGGGCTGTGGGGGTGCTTCATGCTCAGGGCTTCGGGTTTAGAGCTCAGGGTCAGGATTAGGCAGAACTGGGGGAGGTTTTTTTTTCTGCTGGCAGTGTCTGGTTCATGATTAGGGTTTGGGGCTGGATTAGGAATAAAGCTTGTCTTTTCACACTTAACAATGCAGGTTTAGGGTTGGGGTGGGCATTAGAGGACAAATTAGAGTCTGGAGTTCTGGATTTGGGCTGTGCCTTTAGGGTCAGGCTGAGGTTGGGATTAGAGCAGTGGATTCCTTTGAGTGGGAGGGACAGCACTTTTAGGTTGGGTCTTGAGGTTACAAAGATGGTAAAGGTCCATCAGGAATATTTGCACAGTCGGTGTTTCAGCACCTTCAGCATCCCCTGAACCTGATTTTGCCTCTTCACAATCTTTCCTCTCTGTTGGCCAAGCCCCTCTTTCCTTCCCCAAATATCCAATCCTTTTTGTCCCAGTTCCTCCTAATCTCCCCCAAAGTTTCATCTGGGTGGGCTCAGCTTTGTGATGACACCGTGCACCCTCTGGAATCAAGGGGCCATTGTGGCACTGCAGGGCCTCATGGAAAGAAAGGAACACAGGGACACTGTGAAACCTTGTGGAACCAGGGCACCATTTAACATTTGGGGCCTTGTGGAACAAAAAGAACCCTGAAACATTTTGGAACCTCATAGAACCAGGGAGCCATTGTGTCACTGTGGTGCCTCATGGAAAGAAAGGAACCCTGGGACACAGTGGACCCTCATGAAATGAAGGAACCACTGTGACACTACAGGGCTTTTCTGGAGCCAAATGGACCTTGGGACCCTGGGGGACCTTGG
>NW_020960629.1:11681-12701 GCF_003031625.1 Empidonax traillii | reverse complement strand
GGGGCTGGAGCATCTTGGCTGGAGGAGAGGCTGAGAGAGCTGGGACTGCCAGGAGACAAGGCTGGCCAGGGCAGGGTCATCAGTGGGGGTGAATCCCTGGTGGCAGGGAAGGAAGTGGAGGGAGCCCAGCTCTTGTCAGCAGAGCACACGGGCAGGACAAGGGGCCACTGGTAACAGGGAAAAGAGATGGAATTCCAGAGGCCAAGAAGACAAGCCTTGTTTGGTGTGAGGGAGGTCACAGAGTGGAAGAGGAGGTGGAGTCTCTGTCCTGGCAGATCTAACACTGAACTGTCCATGGCCTTGGAAAACCTGCTCTTGCTTGTTTTGCTTGAACAGGAGAGTTGAAAAACGTGCACTACAGAGTTCCTGTCCAACGTGATGTTTTTGTGACTCTGATTTTTATTGGGAGGACTGAAGAGTCCTGCTGGATGATTAAGTTTGTGCAGTGTGTGCTGGCCCAGAGAGACTTTGGCAGAGGCTGTGCAGGAGAGCATTGTTGTGGGGAAGCCTTTGGTGCAGCAGGTGCTGGGTTTGTGCCCCGTTCTGGAAGGGCCCCAGGCTGTGCAGTGTGTGTGTTAGTGCTGGGGGGGGATTTGCTGACAAAGGGGTTGTGGCTCTTGCCGAACTGCCCAGGAGCCCGTTGATCCCCGGCATTGTGGTGGGTGAGGATCTAAGCCCATGGGAAATAAAAAAGGCAAGGAGTCATCTGAATGTGTGCTGCAGGAGAACTTTATTGAGACAACAGAAAGAAAAGGCAGGAGATACAAGTGGAAGGGATCCACTGTGAGGAGCAAGTAGAGCGATCATGTGTTGAGGTTCTTTTGTTGTATCAGATTTTTGCAGAGCCCCGAGCTGGTGGTGTGAGGGGTGTTGTGGAGGACCCTCAGCAGGTGGAGCAGCCCCTGGTGCCGTAGCAGCCCAGGCCTCCCAGGCCGTAGCCAAAGGCACGGGCAGAGCCGAGGCCGTAGCCAAAGGCCCCAAAGGCGCCGGAGATGGGCTGTCCCTGGGCATTGAGCTCCG
>NW_020960629.1:6960-8317 GCF_003031625.1 Empidonax traillii | reverse complement strand
GCTGAGATGCCTCTATGGGAAAATTCCTTCAAGGGAAGGGTTGTCAGTTCTTGGCACAGGCTGCCCAGGGCAGTGGTGGAGTCACCATCCCTGGAGGGCTGGAAAAGCCCTGTGGTTGTGGCACTTGGGGATAGGGGTGAAGTGGTAGGTTTGGCTGTGCTGGGGAATGGTTGGACTCAATGATCTTTTGCATTTAGGTTTCAGAATCATGGAATATCATGAATTAGAAGGGACCCATAAGGATCACTGAGTCCAATTCCCAGCCCTGGCACAGGACACCCCAGCAAACCCACCATGGCTCTGAGAGCATTTTCTAAACCCTTCTTGATCTCAGACAGGCTTGGTGCTGTGCCCACTGTCCTGGGGAGCCTGTTCCAGTACTCAAACACCTTCACCAAGGGGAAAACCTTTTTCCTGCTCTCCAGCCTAAGCCTATCCTGCCTCAGCTCCAGCTGTTCCCTCGAGTGCTGTTGCTGGTCCTGAGAGAGATCAGATTAGTCCCTGCCCCTGCACTGCCCCTCCAGAGTGAACCCCGGTGGAACATCTTTGGTAAGGAAGTCAAGGATTTAGAGTGTGAGGGTGTACACAGATGGTGGTGGGATCTGTGTCCCTGGAGATGTAAAACTGAAGTGGCCATGGCACTGGGAATTCTGTTTCTGCTGGTCTTGCTATAATGGGGGGTTGAAGCAGTTGCTCTCCAGAGTTCCTTTCAAACTGGAGGATTTTTTGACTCTGTTTGGTGGGAGGGTTTCAAAATCTCGGTGGATGAGAGAGTTTGTGCAGTGTGTGCTGGCCCAGAGAGACTTTGGCAGAGGCTGTGCAGGAGAGCATTGTTGTGGGGAAGCCTTTGGTGCAGCAGGTGCTGGGTTTGTGCCCCGTTCTGGAAGGGCCCCAGGCTGTGCAGTGTGTGTGTTAGTGCTGGGGGGGTATTTGCTGACAAAGGGGTTGTGGCTCTTGCCCAACTGCCCAGGAGCCCGTTGATCCCCGGCATTGTGGTGGGTGAGGATGTAAGCCCATGGGAAATAAAAAAGGCAAGGAGTGATCTGAATGTGTGCTGCAGGAGAACTTTATTGAGACAACAGAGAGAAAAGGCAGGAGACACAAGTGGAAGGGTTGAAGTGTGAGGAGCAAGTAGAGGGATCATGTGTTGAGGTCCTTTTGTTGTATAAGATTTTTGCAGAGCCCCGAGCTGGTGGTGTGAGGGGTGTTGTGGAGGACCCTCAGCAGGTGGAGCAGCCCCTGGTGCCGTAGCAGCCCAGGCCTCCCAGGCCGTAGCCAAAGGCACGGGCAGAGCCGAGGCCGTAGCCAAAGGCCCCAAAGGCGCCGGAGATGGGCTGTCCCTGGGCATTGAGCTCCG
>NW_020960629.1:2281-6113 GCF_003031625.1 Empidonax traillii | reverse complement strand
TCAGGGGCTGCAGGCTCACCTTGTTGGCGGCACAGAAGGCAGGAGAAGGCGTCAGGAGAAGCGTGGGAGGGAGAGAGGCGCTGGGCCGGCTTTTATGCTGCTCCCGCAGGGGCGGCACAGCCTTGGCCCAGCACTGTCAGCTGGCGGCAGCTTGGAGGGCTTGGTTTGTGGGAGGCTTGGGTTGTTGGAAGTGTGTCAGGGAGGGCTGACTAAACAGCCCAAGCCCAGGAGAGGTGTGATGTCATGAGGGAGGTGATTTGGTGTCCCTGGTGTGCTGTGGTTTGTGGGTGCTTTGTGCTGACTGGGCCCCCTCTTGTTGTGTGGGACTGGATGTCCCTCAGTGCTTGTGTTGCCCCCAGGAATGCTGAGGCAGCTGGGTGATGTTTGGGGGTCACTGTCCAATAGCTTTGGAAGGTCACAGTGCCTGGAAGCGCTTCCTGATGGGAAAGGAGAGCTCATTCCCCTCCTGACTTGAACAGGATCAAGAGGGAGGAACTGGAGAACTCGAGGCTGGGCAAGTTGTTCTTATTCCAGTGTTATGTTCCATTTGCATTTCTCAAACTCATATGACAACATCCTCTGTCATTCAAAGTGTGTGTTTTTACCTCATTAAGAAATCCAAGAAAGAAACAACCAGCTGGGCCTGATCCCTCTTTGCCCAGGCTGGGCTGTGACATCAGTTGGCTTTTTCCACATTCAGGACATGACGTTTCCTTATTTATAACCCAAAGTTGTAACATCCTGGAGCTTTGATGAAAGAACTGGAATCACTAGTGGACAATTGGCAAGCTCCTGTCAAATCTTCTGTCACAAAAAAGGAATTCCTTTGTGGAATTGTGTGATTGCATGTCCTGCCCTTGAGGCCGTGTCCATCTGCCCTTGGCAGCAGCTTTCAAGGCACAGTTGGTTTTTGGGAGCAGTTCCGCGGAATCTGCGTCTCCAGCAGGGCTGAATCAGCAGTGGAAGCCTTGGAGAATTTGGGTGTCAGCACTGAGGTCACCCCATGTTCTCATGTGCTCTGATTTGTGGGTGTGTTGTGGAGCGTGGACCCTCTTCTTTTGTCCAACTGGATGTAAATAAATCCCTGTGCTGCCCCCAGGAATGTTAGGGGAGCTCATTGATGTGCTGTGGAGGTCACTGTTGATTGATTTGGAAAGGTCATCAATCCTCCAAGGGCTTCCTGATGGTGGAAAGAGGCCTCAGCCCCTCCTGTCTTGAAGGAAGCAAGAGGATGGATGTGGAACTGCAGAAGCTGGTCAGGGTGGCCTTGTTCCAGTGTTCTGTTCCATGTCATTTCTCACATTTACAGGACATTTACTCTGTGATGTGAACTGTATTTGCTGTCCTGATGAAGAAATCCAATGAACAAGGAACAACTTGGGCTGGATGCCTTTGTTTCCAGGCTGGTCTGTGATGTCATTGCTCTGATTCTGCATTGAAGCCGTGAGGTTTCCTGCACATGACCCGTCAGTTTTAGTGTTGTGGTCCTTTGAGCAAAAAACCCCAATTAGCAGTGGAAGGTCAGTGAGCTCCTCCTTCCCCCTCTGTCCTGGTGTGGGCATTCCTTTGTGAAATTCTGAGATTCCATGTCCTGCCCTTGAGGCCGTGTCCATCTGACCTTGGTGGCAGCTTTTCACTGTGCATGTATTAGAGGCTAAAGTTCGGTGTTGAAAGTTTGTGTCAGGAAGGGCTGGAGATGTGAGGAAAGCTTTGGAGAGGTGGGGTGTGATCAGGGAGGTCCCCCTGTGTCCCTCGTGTGCTGTGGTTTGGGGTGTGTTGTGAGGAGGGGCCCCAAACCATCCCAGCCCTGTCAGGCTGCTCTGGGCTTTCCCCTGTGCCTGGGCTGAGGTGTTGCCCCTTCCCTCACCTTCCATCCCTCTCCCCTTTGCTTCCACCTGCCTAAGCCTGACACTACACCTGACTGTTCCTGCTGACTGTGCTCTGGGGGGAGTTGGTGTCCTCTCCCTTTTAAGGTTCTGATACCTGAGGCCTTTTGTGCCCTGTCCTGGGCTGAGTGCCAGGGGGTGAGGTCCCTTCTCTGGGCATCTCTTCTGTTTAATGGGCAGGAAGAGGATTTGGGGGTGCCCAGGGTTGTTGGACACGAGCATTGCCTGATCCCAGAGCCTGCCCAAAAGCCCAGGCTGTGTCAGTGCCCAGTGTGGGGGGTGAGAAGTGTCTGCAGGGCTGGGCCCAGAGCCTTGGGGTGAGTGTCCCAAAGGGCAGACGGAACAAGTGTGCAGTGCTGTAGCCCAGGAGCTGCATCCCTTGGGCCAGCCCTGAAAAGAGGAGTGGTGATGGCCATGGCTATGTCCTGGAGTTGAGCAAGGGCAGGGGCACAGTGCTGTTTGTGGGGAGGGGTCAGCCCAGGCAGGAGGAATGTCTGGGGATAAATGGGGTCAATTGTTTTTGTGTAATTCCTCTCTTATCAGATCAAGTCTTTGTGGTGCAGCTGCAGAAGAAATGGCCCAGGGGGTGGCCATGTAGTAATGTGCGAAAAAAGGCCAGAAGTGTCCAGGTCAGGATTGGGAAATGTGATGAAGTAGTTGGTGGTGACTCTTGCTGTCCCCTGAGAACTGCTGAGGACTCATATGAGTTGCTGGGGACACTTGTGGGCTCCCCAATGGAAGAAGCTCCTGGATTTAGTGGAGCAAAACCATTGCAGGGCCATCAAGGTACTGAGGAGACTGGAGCATCTTGGCTGGAGGAGAGGCTGAGGGAGCTGGGACTGCCAGGAGACAAGGCTGGCCAGGGCAGGGTCATCAGTGGGGGTGAATCCCTGGTGGCAGGGAAGGCAGTGGAGGGAGCCCAGCTCTTGTCAGCAGAGCACACGGGCAGGACAAGGGGCCACTGGTAACAGGGAAAAGAGATGGAATTCCAGGGGCCAAGAAGACAAGTCTTGTTCGGTGTGAGGGAGGTCACAGAGCGGAAGAGGAGGTGGAGTCTCTGTCCTGCCAGATCTAACACTGAACTGACCCTGGTTCTGGAAAACCTGCTCTGGCTTGTTTTGCTTGAACAGGAGAGTTGAAAAACGTGTACTACAGAGTTCCTGTCCAACGTGATGTTATTGTGACTCTGATTTTTATTGGGAGGACTGAAGAGTCCTGCTGGATTATTGAGTTTGTGCAGTGTGTGCTGGCCCAGAGAGACTTTGGCAGAGGCTGTGCAGGAGAGCATTGTTGTGGGGAAGCCTTTGGTGCAGCAGGTTTGTGTGTAATGTCCTGGAAGGGTCCCAACCCTGTGCAGTCTGTGTGTTAGTGGTTGTGATAGATTTGTTAAGAAAGGTCTTATAGCCATTTTCACCAACCCCAATGGCCTGTTGAATCCTGGCTTGTGCAGACCAATAAAACAAAAAAGAAGATGAGTCACGACAGACTGTGATGCAGGAGAAGTTTATTGAGACAACAGAGAGAAAAGGAACAAGCAGCCAGGGGAAGGGATTTGGTCTGATGTGCCAGGAGGGCGACCATCAGCCGAGGTCCTTCCCTTGCAGGAGATTTCTCCAGAGCCCCCAGGTCTTCCTGCTGCCCTTGTTGGGAGCAGCCCAGCGGAGGTGGCCGATGGTATGTGTGTTGTGAGAAGGTGTTTGCAGCAGAGGGGACTGGGCAGAGCCCAAGGGGCGCTGGAGAGAAGGAAGGGGGAGAAAAGGAGGGAGCCGGGCCATGTTTGCAGCAGGGCAGGCTGGCCCCTTCCCTGCTTCCTTGCTGGGAGCCCTGAGAGCAGGAGCTGGAAGTGCTGAGGCCATGGGAGAGCCTTGGGCTGGAGATGAATCCCTGTTGCAGGTGGAGGATTGCAGGTGGTGGGTGGTTGATGTTGGGGCAGTTGTTTGGGGGCT
>NW_020960629.1:0-1088 GCF_003031625.1 Empidonax traillii | reverse complement strand
TCCCGCAGGGGCGGCACAGCCTTGGCCCAGCACTGTCAGCTGGCGGCAGCTTGGAGGGCTTGGTTTGTGGGAGGCTTGGGTTGTTGGAGGTGTGTCAGGGAGGGCTGAATAAACAGCCAGAGCCCAGGAGAGGTGTGATGTCATGAGGGAGGTGATTTGGTGTCCCTGGTGTGCTGTGGTTTGTGGGTGCTTTGTGCTGACTGGGCCCCCTCTTGTTGTGTGGGACTGGATGTCCCTCAGTGCTTGTGTTGCCCCCAGGAATGCTGAGGGAGCCATTTGATGTGCTGGGGAGGCCACTCTCCATCAGCTTGGAAAGGTCATAGTCCTTCTGAGCCTTTCTTGGCTCTTGAAAGAGAACTCATCCCCTGGAATCATGATTTAGATCAGGAGAGAGGACCTGGAAGAATTGAGGCTGCTCAGGCTGAATTCAGGCTGCTCAGGTTTCATTCCTATGGTGCATTTGGATTTTTGATGTGTTCACACAACACGGTACTTTGTCATTTAAACTTCATTTTTTGACCTTCTGAAGAAATGCATGAACCAAACCCGCAAGGGGGCTCGATCCCTTTGTGCCCAGGCTGGGGCTGTGACCCCAATTCCCTTATTCTGCATTCAAGCCATGAGGGTTCATACGGTATCACCTGTAAGTTGTAACATCTTGTACATGTGAGCAAAATCTATAGTAACTGGTGATGGGTCTATGTGGTCCTCTCTCCTCTTTTGTCCTGCTGCAGACATTTGTGGCATTCTGTGATTCCATGTCCTGCCCTTGAGGCCGTGTCCATCTGCCCTTGGCAGCAGCTTTCAAGGGAGAGTTGTTGTTTGGGAGCAGTTCCATTGAAGATGTGTGTCAGGGAGGACTGAATAAAGAACAAACCCCAACAAAATCAGGTTGTCATCAGTGAGGTCACCCCGTGTCCCTCGTGTGCTGTGGTTTTTGGGTGTGTTGGGAAGGGGGCCCCAAACCCTCCCAGCCCTGTCAGGCTGGTCTGGGCTTTTCAGCTGTGCTGGGTGGGAGGGGTTGCCCCTGCACTCATTGTGGTCCCTCCCAGCCCAACTTCCAGCCCACTCAGCCTGCTCTTAGGCCT
>NW_020960628.1:6607-8330 GCF_003031625.1 Empidonax traillii | reverse complement strand
TAGCAATCAGAGGACAATTGTTTTTTTCTTAACACTGTTCTACAGTAATGCAAAAGATAAAAACTGAGCAGAGGCTTCTATAAATACCTAAAAGGGGAACCACCAGAAACAGTTTAGAGAATCTTTTTAGTAAGAGCAGTATGCTCTTGAGCTAATTGAGAGCATTTAAATGTAACTGCACTTAAAATATCCTTAAAATCGCCTTTTATTCGGTCTCTATTTTCAAACTCTGTAATGAAGATGAAATCTGTACATCCTAGAAGCTTAATTTTGATGGTCACAGCTTGCACAAGGAACCATCTAAGCTTTGAAAGCCTTGCTAAAACATATGCTTTTGCATGACCATTTTTTGATGTCTTCAGATTAAGTTTTAGAGTGTTTGAGGGATTTTTGTTGTCTATTCATACTCATGTCTTCTTATGTTCGTTATAGAAATTCAAAATTTGATCACTGATATTAGCCCCAAGACAATAAAATCAATACGCAGTCTGTGTGAGATTTTTGTGAAAAACATTGTGATAACCACATCCATATACTATCTTAGGTTTATTAATAGTATCAGGTTGATAACACAATTTGAAATCCTTTATATAACCCCTCACTTTTCTTCTGTGGGCTACTTTGCATTATATCACATCAAGTAAGAAATGTTGCTGTAGGCTAACCAAAATTATTAGCTCTGGAAAAAAACGGTCTGTGGTGTGCAGGTGCATCATAATGGTTCCTTTTTGGCCTTAAAATTCTAAGAAAAGTACAGTCAAAAAGCATTCAGGGAAGTATCAGTAGGAAACTGTCATTGGTCTGCAGTGAGAAAAGAGGAAAAGACTAAACCTTTTAATTTTGCAAAGTTGCAAATTGGTTAATTATGCCAATTACTGTTAATAACACTTCATCTGAAAGTGGATCTTGAAAATGTTTTCTTGTCCCAGAAGAAAAATCAAAGGATTAATTATAGAAGTTTGTGATTATAACCCCGAAAACTGCATATTTATGAAGTGGAATAGTTTCCTTGTTATATGTTAGTAAAAATAAAGTACTAAAAGTACTAAAATAAAGGCACTTCTTATTGTAAATGAAAAATCTGCTGCTGGTTTCATCAGTTTCCCCAGCTTCTCATTGAAACTGCCTTGAGATAATACCGCGGTGTCTCGAGACGTGTGCACTGTAATTGCTGCTACTACGACAGCACTGAAGAGTAAATGTTCTCCAAGGTAATTTTTAGCTACTACGGGAGGCACTGAAAAGAGTTCAGACCCCACACAAGGCCAGCTGCACTCACGTGTGGGGTGCTAGTGGTGAGGACTGCAGTGGTGCTGACTACACCCGGAGGGGCTGCTGCCTGGGCTTGGCTGCTACTCGGGAACCGACTCAGGTGAGAGAGGGGTGGGACAGGCTCGTTAGCTGGTATATACATGTCTCCAGGGAGCGCGAACATGAGCAGGAAAACAGGGGCGTGGCACGGCAGTTCGTACAGGCAGGGCGAACAGGCAGGGCGCAGAGGTCTCCTAGGTCTCTCTCTTTTTTTTCTTATTTTTTTCTTTATTTTTTTCTTTATTTTTTCTTTATTTTTTTCCTCCCTTTATAAATTTCTTTTTTCTTTTTTCCCTTTTTTATTTTTTTCTGTTTTGTTTCCATTTTCTTTTTATTTTCTTTTTATTTTCTTTTTATTTTCTTTTTATTTTCTTTTTATTTTCTTTTTATTTTCTTTTTATTTTCTTTTTAT
>NW_020960628.1:0-4354 GCF_003031625.1 Empidonax traillii | reverse complement strand
AGTGTGGTGCTGGCACAGACAGAATCCTCCAAGAAGGATGCAGCCATTCAGGTCTCTGGCTGTGCAGACTGTTTGACCCTGGCAGCAGTGCCAGAGGACCTTGTAGGTGGCACCCGTTTGTGATGCGAGCAGGTCAGTGATTTGCTCTGCATGGTAGCAGAGCTCAAGGAAGAGGCTGAGAAGCATAAGAGAAAGTGAAAGGGAAATAGACTGGTGGAGTCACACCCTTTCAAGCCCCAAGGAAGTCCAGCAGGAGACAGCGATGTCCTGACTCTCCTGCCATCAGGAGGCAAACCGAGTGCACGGGGGGAATGGAAACAGGTACCTGTTCAGAGAGGTAAAAGGAACACCCTCTTGACCCCCATCACCTCCCCAGGTGCCCTTGAAAAACAGATACGAGGCCCTAGACTCAGAAAGTCAAGTAGAGGTCAGGCAAGAGGAAGATCTGTCTGCAGGTTGCACCCTGTCTACCAGATGGGTTACAACTACAGCTATAAGGAAAAAAAGAAGGGTAGTTGTAGTAGGTGACTCCCTTTTGAGGGGAACTGAGGGCCCTGTATGTTGACCAGACCCATCCCACAGGCAGGTTTGCTGCCTTCCCAGAGCCAGGGTGAGGGACATTCCTAAGAGATTTCCTGAGCTAATTCAAACCTCAGATTACTATCCACTGCTGGTAATCCAGGCTGGCAGTGATGATATTAATGGAAGAAGTGCCAGGGCAATCAAAAAGGATTTCAAGGCACTGGGTAGATCAGTTCATGGGACAGGTGCACAGGTAGTATTTGCCTCAGTTCCTGTACTTGCTGGAATGAATGAGGAGATGAACAAGGAGAAGTGTAGGAAAGCCTACCTTATCAATAGGTGGCTAAAGGATTGGTGCCACCGTCAAAATTTTGGGTTGTTTGACCATGGGGCAAACTCCACAGTACCCAGTCTTTTAAATCAGATGGGCTTTATGTATCTAGGAGGGGCAAAAGGACTGTAGCCCATAAGTCAGTGGGGCTCATCAGGAGGGCTTTAAACTAGGTTTGAAGGGGGAAGGGGATGAATCCAGGCTCTCCAAAGAGAAGCCCAGGGATGAAAAGCCTGAGTTAAGAGTAAAATCAGCAGCCCAGCTGAAGTGCAAGTACACTAATGCACACAGCATGGGCAACAAACAGGAGGAGCTGGAAGCCATCGTGCAGCAGGAAAGCTGTGACGTAGTTGCCATCACAGAAATGTGGTGGGATGACTCGCATGACTGGAGTGCTGACATGGATGGCTACAAGCTCTTCAGAAAGGACAGGCAGGGTAGGAGAGGTGGAGGGGTGGCTCTACATGTTGGAGAGTCCCTTGACTCTGTAGAACTTGAGGTCACCAATGATAAGGTCGAGTGCCTGTGGATCAGAATCAGGGGGAAGGCCAACAAGGCTGACATCCTAATGGGAGTCTGTTATAGACACCCAACCAGGATGATGAAGGGGATGAATTGTTCTACAAGCACCTGGCAGACGTCTCAAAATTGCCAGCCCTTGTTCTTGTGGCTCTGCTGGGAGCTCAACATGGCAGAGAAGAGACAGTTTAAGAGATTCCTGGAGTGTATAGAGGATAATTTCCTGCTCCAGCTGGTAAATGAACCTACCAGGGGTGGGGCCCCACTAGACCTGTTGCTTACAAACAGAGAGGAGCTGGTGGGAGATGTAGGGGTTGGAGGCCACCTGGGGCACAGTGACCTTGAAATAATAGAGTTTGCAATACTCAGGGATACAAGGAAGGCCACCAATAAAACCTGTACACTGGACTTCCGGAGGGCAGATTTTGGCCTGTTCAGAAGACTGGTCTAGAGCATACCCTGGGAAAAAACCCTTGAAAACAAGGGGGTAGAGGAGGGATGGATGTGGTTCGAGAAGGAAGTCTTGAGTGCACAGGAACAAGCAGTACCAGTGTGCCAAAAGGCAAGCTGGGGGGTTAGACGACCAGCTTGGTTGAACAGGGAGATTCTGAAGGAAATCAGGGATAAAAAGAGAGCTTACTGACTGTGGAAAATAGGGCTGGCTACTCAGGATGAGTTTAGGAGTATAACTAGGTCATGCAGAAAGAAAATTAGAGAGACAAAAGTGCAATTTGAAGTCAATTTGGCTACTTCTGTTAGGGATAACAAAAGGCGCTTCTATAAATACATTAATAACAAAAGGAGGGGCAAGGAAAACCTCCATTCCTTGTTGGACTTGGGGGGAAACGTAGTTAATAGGGATGAGGAGAAGGTTGAGGTACTTAACACCTACTTTGCCTCAGTATTCACCTCAGTGCCTGGCAAGGTTATGGAGCAGATCATCCTGAGTGCAATCACACAGTACCTACAGGATGGACAAGGGATCAGAGCCAGCCAGCACGGGTTTTGGAGGGGCAGGTCCTGTCTGACCAACCTGATCTCCTTATATGATCAGGTGACCCTCCTGGCGGATGAGGGGAAGGCTGTGGATGTGTCCATCTGGACTTCAGCAAAGCCTTTGACACCGTCTCCCATAATATACTCCTGGAAAAGCTGGAAGCCCATGGCTTGGACAGGGGCACTCTGTGCTGGGTTAAGAACTGGCTGGAGGGCCGGGCCCAGAGAGTGCTGGTGAAGGGGGCTGCATCCAGCTGGCTGCCGGTCACCAGTGGTGTCCCCCAGGGATCAGTGCTGGGCCCAGTCCTGTTTAACATCTTTATCGATGATTTAGATGAGGAGATTGAGTCCATCATTAGTAAATTTGCAGATGACACCAAGTTGGGAGGGAGTGTTGACCTGCCGGAAGGCAAGAGGGCTCTGCAGAGGGACCTGGATAGACTGGAGAGATGGGCTGACTCCAATGGGATGAAGTTCAACAAGGCCAAGTGCCGAGTCCTGCACTTTGGCCACAACAACCCCCTGCAGCGCTACAGGCTGGGCACAGAGTGGCTGGAGAGCAGCCAGGCAGAAAGGGACCTGGGGGTGCTGATCGACAGGAGGCTGAACATGAGCCAGAGTGTGCCCAGGTGGCCAAGAGGGCTAATGGCATCCTGGCCTTTTTCAGGAACAGTGTGGCCAACAGGAGCAGGGAAGTGATCCTTCCCCTGTACTCTGCATTGGTGAGGCCACACCTTGAGTATTGTGTTCAGCTCTGGGCCCCTCAGTTCAGGAAGGATATTGAGGTGCTGGAGCAGGTCCAGAGAAGAGCAACGAGGCTGGTGAAGGGACTCTAGCACAAGTCCTGTGAGGAGAGGCTGAGGGAGCTGGGGTTGTTTAGTCTGGAGAAGAGGAGGCTCAGGGGTGACCTCATCACTCTCTACAACTGCCTGAGAGGAGGTTGTAGCCAGGTGGGGGTTGGCCTCTTCTCCCAGGCAATCAGCAGTAGGACAAGGGGGCACAGGTTTTATCTGTCAGGGGAGGTTTAGGTTGGATATTAGAAAGAAGTTCTTTACAGAGAGAATGATCAGGCATTGGAATGGTCTGCCCAGAGAGGTGGTGGATTCACCGTCCCTGGAGGTTTTTAAGATGAGGCTGGATGTGGCACTGGGTGCCATGATCTAGTAATCACAGTGGGGTTAGATCAAGGGTTGGACTTGATGATCTCAGAGGTCTCTTCCAACCCAGTTAATTCTATGATACCTACTGCTTGCAATGTTTAAAATAAGATGAATAAACACAATTCTTCCTTGGTCAAAATTCTTGGAAGACTATTACAATAGAGGTGATTTGGCTCACCAGGAACACTAAATGACGTAAAATGTAATTACTACATGCAGTGTATATTGTATGTAATATGTGCTTCCTATTTGATATGTGTAAAAGAAAATTTGCCTCAAAAGTGCCAGCTTTAAATGTAAACAAGGCATGGTGTGGAAAGTTCTGCAATAGCCAGTGCTGGCTGAAAAATATCTCAAGAAGTTCTGCAACAAGTGTTGTCTCTAACTCCTCTCTCGGGTCTAGAGTTTCTATCCCTTCCCTTGTATCTAGTGACCAGATACATTACAGATACAAAAGCTCCCTTTTACACTTTTGGTGTTGGGTCTTCTGAATACCAAACCCAGACACCTCTTGAACAGGATTTATAGAAGGTGGGGAAAGTAGTCCTTGCCAAAAGCTTACTAGGCTTTCCAAAAACATTTTTAGGGCAAACATGAACCACAATTGTCTATCTAATAAAAACATTAAAAAAAAAATCAAATTAAAAAGGCACGTACTCACATGCCTTGCAAAATGAAGCCATGGGTTGAATTTGGGCCACAAGGCCACAGGGTTTTTCACCTTTGTTATACTTCAAATTTAGATGGGATTTTGTATCAACTGTATATTTTAGCAGATAGAAATTAGAAGTTTAAATGCCACTTTTGTGGCATTTCAATAGTTATG
>NW_020960627.1:4650-8333 GCF_003031625.1 Empidonax traillii | reverse complement strand
CCTTCGCCCTGCTCCTCGCGACCCTTCTTCCCCCTCGTAGTAGCATAACTCTCCATCACACAGCCGGGATCCACATTCTGCTTCCTTAGATTACAGCTCGAAACGGGAATTGTGTCAAGACAAAAAACTTCCAGCGACGCACCCCTTCCAACTGCACAGTTCAAGGCACACCTATTTGAATAGGAGCCCTTTTCCTCTTGCATCCTTTCAACTGTACACCAATCCAAAGAGCGCGGCACGAGGGAGAAACCAGCAACTTCTCGTTGTCTGGTTCCTTTCACCCTGCATGAGCTGATGCGCACGTTCTGCACTCTGCTTGGCTGAAAGGGCTTTAACGCACAAGCAGCTGAAATCATGGCACTACGAGGAAGCGTGGCAAGAGAGAAAGTTTTTGGGGTCTACCCTGTTGAATTGAAAACTTCCAAGCATTTGCAGTCCCTTTCCGCTTCGAAGCCTTTCCACTTACCACATATGACAACAACACGCTACGTTCATCTCAGCTAGACGGACTCTGAAGCGCTTACAGACAAGCGCTTACCTGCAAGTCGAGAGTGTCGGCTTCAGCCGCCACAGAGTGAGACGAGCCGGGCAAAGCGACCTTGCTGCATTCGCCCTCCTCCTTGCAGCCGAGAATAACGCACAACTCTCTGTGGAGGGCTGTACAGTTGAATGGAGGCAAGGGGAAAAAAACTCTCATTTAAATAGCGCCCAAAAAGCTGAAAACAAGGCACTACGAGGAAGTGTGCCAAAAGAGAAAGTTTTTGGAGTCTACCGTGTTGAATTGCAGACTTCTAAGCATTCTCCGTCTTTTTCTGCTTCGAAACCTTTCCGGTTGGCACATATGAAAAGATGGTGTACCTTCATCTCAGCTAGACGTACTCTGAAGCGCTTACAGGCAAGCGCTTCCCCGCAAGTGGAGAGTGCCCGCTTCAGCCGCCGCAGAGTGAGACGAGTCGGGCAAAGCAACCTTGCTGCATTCGCCCTCCTCCTCGAAGCCGAGAAGAACGCGCAACGCTCTGTGGAGGGCTGTACAGTCGAAAGGATGCAAAGGGAAACTCACTCCTAGTCGAACGGCAGTGCCTTGAAGCTTGCAGTTGGAAAAGGAATGTCACTGAAAACCTTCTCTCTTGGCAAGCTTCTCTTTTTGAACTGTAACGCACAACGTGGATCTTTCCTGTGCGACTAAGAGTTATTGCTGGCATGTGGAGGGAAGAAGTGCAATGTTTGGTGTGGTGCTTTGTGGTTTCAAGAGAGAGGAAACCTCGCTGTGGGTTTTCCTTTTAGCACATTTTGCATGACCTCTCTAAGGGTATCAAGTCAGATCTGTGGAAGCCAAAGAAAAGAAAGGACTCTGCTTGTGCTTTGCCGAGTAGCTGGGACTGGTCCTGCTGCAGGGCTGTTTAGGAGGGCGTTTCCCACAAGGATAGATTGTGTCGAGTGGGGGACCTGCCTCACCACCTACTGCGGTCTCTGCACCTGCAGAGCCCAGGCTTTCATTTGCAGGCACTGCGAGCCCGGAGCACGGTCCGCGTTTGCCTGTCCCTGGGAGCAGAATCCTCCTTGCAATGTCCTCGTTCTCCTTGGTCCCCACCTTACTCTGCATCCACAGGGCTCCAAGAGCCCCAATATCTACTGGAGGATATGACCTTAGAGACAAGATAAATGCCAGCTGATGAACCTCCCAATGTCCTCGTGGTGGCAGCTGGGCAGCCTTGGCCCAATGCTGAAGGACCTTGGGTGGGAGGGAGGGAGTCACTGACCTTCGTGGCTGTGCCTGCCTGGGAGCTGGACCTGCTGCCGGGGAGGAGAAAGGCACAGGTTGAGAGCCTGGAGCACCCCCAGGTTCTGCACACACTGAGACACCCTGTTAATCCCAGATCCACCATCTGTCATCTCTGGGGGAGTTGTCTCTTCCTAGAGAAAGCATTCTACTAGTCTCCGGTCTTCAACAAATTTTGGAGTCAGTGAGCAAATGAAAATAAAGGGCAACCTCAAGCCCCTGTGCTCTGGGGGTGGTTGAATGGGGACGGTCCCTGTCTCAGGGAGGAGTTTGCAATGGTTGCAGCTTGGGGTTGTGCTGAGCAGGTGGGACCTGACATATTGCAGGCACCTGAACTGCAATTTTTTGTTCTCTTGCTCCATCCCTCCCTCCAGAAGATGTTGTTGATGCCGTCAATTGGTGGATTTCTTGAAATCTCCCTGTCCAATCTGTGGGCCTGAAACTTCAGCTGTCTCTCCCCAGTTAGTTCTCAATTGCAGGCAGGAGAGAGGGACGGTGCTTTCACATTTCTGCCGCAGTTTTTTTGAACACTGTCTTCACCCTGACTCACATCCCACCTTTGTTCATCTGTTCTGCAATAATTCACTTGCAACTGGTCTCTGAACTGTGTCTGTGCCCCAGAGCAGGGCACAGCATGCACCAAATCTGACCCTCCCAGTGCAACCACCAGAGCGTCATCCTGCAGCCCTGGACTCTCCTGTCCTATCTGAGACACGCTTGTGCAGCTCTCCAGGGGATGGGGAGTACAAGGACAGGTTCCAAAAAGGGAGCTGTGTGGGACTAGAGGTGGGAGAGGAGAAGACCTCTATGCCCCTCATGTGAATCCCTTGGGACTAAACTCTGCCCCTCCCAGATCTGAGGCATTTTCCAGTCCTGAAAACAGTAACACTATCCGGGACCATGCCTTTGTACTCTCCAGATGAGTACTTTCCAGCTTCTAACAGTCTATATGAACCCCCATCATCACCCTCGTCCTTGAGAGATGGGACCACTGAGTACCGGGAGATCCCAGCCTGGAGACATCCCCCTGCCCATCAGTTCCCTCGAATGCTTTCCCTGCCCTGCACTCCCTGCTGTCCTCGTGTCTCTGCCCCCTAACACGAGTGGGACCAACCCCACCCCAAGCTCTCCTTTGAACTCACCCCGCTTGGGGCAGGGCTCAAGGGCTGTGCTGCCATTGTCCTCCTCATTGTATCTCTCTCAGTTTAATGAAACACAGGTGTTTTCCTAAGGAGGAGAAGTTATGAGGAAGACCAAACTCCTCCCTCTAAGCAATTGTAAATCCAAAATTAAGAGGCTCCAAGTGAAAAGTATGGAGAAAGCAAAAATAACAGCCCTTTACTAAAGGATGTATGTGTATTGGTAGAGCAACGAAAGGACACAAAAACGACCAAATAATCCTGTACCAAAACTCCGCCTCAAAAAAGGACAGAGTCTGGTATTTCTGGCTTTTTGGCGCAATTCCAATCCCGGTCAGCAGGGGCCGCTGTTGGATCACCGGAGGAGCAGAGCCTGCAGCTGCTCCCTGACAAGGCCGATTTCGCCCCACGCCCCGAGAAGGGGAAGACAAAGGGGATATTTCTGCCTCATCCAAGGAGAAGGGTCAGGTGATATGTCCCCCTGAAGCAGCTCTCTGTCCTCCAGGAGACCAGGAGCTGTGGACGTGTTGCCCTGCCAAGCCAAGCCAAGCGCAGGCAGTTCCCTACTAGAACTAGTGCAGACGACCCCAGGGGTTGGCACAGGGCAGATTCCTGACGACAGGGACAAACCCACTGGGTGTTACAGGGATGTCTGTAAACCCCATGTGCCGTGGGGGTTGCCAGTGGAGTGGGAAAGGAAAGGAGGAGAACACGGTGAGAGCAGGAGCTGGAGGAGCAGCCCCAATGCTCCCAGCTCCCAGCCC
>NW_020960627.1:0-2091 GCF_003031625.1 Empidonax traillii | reverse complement strand
TTCTCTTCGTCAGCTCCAAGAAAGGAAACCAAAATCAGTGCAGGACCTTAGCATCACATCGGCCAAACCCCAACCATTCCCACACTCACCCTCTCCTAAGTGCACCCAAGTCCTCGTGTCACTGCCTCCAGCAAGAGGTGCAGAGCTTGCAGCTCCCACTGCATGGTACACCTGGAACAGGGAAAAAAACTTCCAGTGGCATTTCGGACACTTCCCCGGGCCCCTGCTTCTCCCCGATACCTCCCCGACTCACCTGGGACACTCATTTCTTTCCAAAGGTTACCGGGCTGGCACCTCCAAAGAGAAGAGGGCAATGCTTAAATGCCCAGCCCTGAAGTCCCTGCCATCGCCCACAAGGCCAACGCCAAAGCACCCTGTGATGGTTTGGATTTGGCTTTCTGCCAAATGCCCGAAAGTTACGACAGCAGTCTCCTTTCCCTCTCCTTTTTTTTCTTAGGTTAAAGGAAAAGAAACTATAAAAATTAAAGAACCCAAAGTCAAGCTGTTTATGTAAAAATATATATTTACGTAAATTACAGTTATGTACAGTTAAGATGTTATATACACAGTAAAAGGGGGTGCACTCCCGAAGGGATAGGGAAAGGGAAAAAAGGGGACGAAAGGGAACAAAAGGGACACCGAACAGGTATACTAGATCAAACTCAAGAACTATACTAATAACTAACAAAACAGATCTTACCACGTCCCTTAGAACAGCAGGATCGGCAGTCACAGCCAGCACTATCCAAACCTCCACGTGGCAGGACGGTGGACTCTGCAGGCCTCAGCCTTAGATAAACGAGACCAACGCAGGGACCCACTGTTCCCAAACCTCGCCGGAAGAGAAGAGAGCGACGTCTCTAATCTCCGACTTATTTATACTCTGGTTTACGTAAAAATAGTATGGAATACTGGGTACTTGACTACTTCCTTCGTTACAAACTGGTCACTAGGAAGGCCTAGACTAAAACCATCACACACCCTGACCTTGTCGCTCGGCTCCTCAGCCCGTGGTCTGCTCCTCTGGCAATACGGATGGGGCACTGCAAAGAAATCACAGAGGCAAAGGCACATACAGATGCATTCCCTCAGAGTGCAACATTCTGACCAAAGTTCCCCTCTTGGGTTCTTTTTCACTCACTTCTTACTGCAAGGACCTCCTTCCCATTCTGCTGACTCTTGTCACCTTGTGTATCACTGGAAAAAAACAAATGACAAGGTATCTGCTTAGATTCACCAATGATACAGCTCGCCATAAATATCTTTGCATTCAGACTGGATGGAATATTCTCACCTTGCTCGTCTGCCTTTCAATTCCGACAGCCCAATCGACCACTTGAATCCGACCTCGAAAGAAAGAACAAAAGGTCGGTCACACAATGAATCACAGAATCAGAGCATCAGCTGGATTGGAAAAAACCTCTGAGATCATCAAGCCGATGTCTCGATCCACTTTCACTCTGCTTAGTAGAGCCTGCCAGCTGCCTGGCAGGGGCAGGAAACAGCAAAGCCCGCTCCTCCCTGAGCATGCACATGGCCAGGCAAAGGCTGGAAGGAAGAGCGGGAGCCCAGGCCACTGCAGTAAGGCATTCCCAGGAGCAGCTGGTGGCACAGCAGCAAGTGTCCTGGAGCTGCCACTGCCCAATCCTGGCTTCCCAGGATGCTTCCATAGAAAAAGAGGCTATGGGCAGTGCGGGACAAGATCTCCCCGTGGCAAAGGCAGAGGTTGCCGTCTCCAGGGCATTCTCTGGAGCTAGTAGTGCAGGAGCAGATGGAGGAATATCTGCGCAGCCGGCTTCCTTGTAGAGAGACACTCCATCCCTCCCAGCGCCTCTGGGAGAGCTCTTGCACTCCAGACAGAGGAATCCCCGTGCACAGGTCTCCCTTCTCCCTCTGAGCCACAGGTATCAGGAGACCCGTCTCATCTCTGAGGATGCACCTGGCAAGGGAAAGGCTGGAATTTCCCCAGCCTGGAAAAGGTCCAAGGAAGGCATTGCCCGCAGCAAGTTGCACAGCTGAAAGAGTCCCGGAGCCACCAGTGCCCAATCCATGGCTCCCTCGACGCTTCAGCAGTGCAGTACGAGATTACTT
>NW_020960626.1:6720-8335 GCF_003031625.1 Empidonax traillii | reverse complement strand
TTTTTTTAAAGGAAAACCCTTTTGATGAGCTCATAGCTCAAACCTGGGGTCTTACAGTCACCATCCCTGGAAGTGTTCAGAAAACACTAAACTGTGGCACTTGGGGACACGATTCAGTGGTGAAGATGCCAGTGTTGGGTTCATGGTTGCACTCCATGATCTCAGAGGTCTTTTCCACCCTTAATAATTCTGTGATTCTTTGGTGACTCAACCACTTCCCTGGACATTCGGTTCCAATGCTTGATAACCCTTCAGTCATCCCTTTGATGCTGCAGCCAAGGAAACTCATGGAATAAAGGGGCCATTGTGACCCTGCAGAGCCTCCTGGAACCTTGTCTGTTGGGAAACACAAAGGGATGTGTGGCAGGGTTTCACTGACACCTGGCAGAATTTTGGAGAGGGACTTTTACACACCCAGATCTTGTTGTGTCCACACATCTCTGCCTGGGTGTGGGTGTGAATTGACTGTGAAGTGAGTGTTTTTTTTGTCAATCTATAATTCAATCACTGTTAAAATTATAGGAAATGCTATTGAATAATTTGATAACTGTTAAACTGGTCAATATTAAAGTCCTACTAACCTCTTTTGCCCCCTTACTTTGTGTCCAAATCCCTTTTACCACTTGCCCTCTTGCATCCCAAGGCTCTGTGGAAATCACTCCCTTTTATCAAAAAAAATGTATTTTTCTGACGTCCACTTTAGATTTTTCCTACTTAGCAAAACTACAAATAAACACCAATTAGTTGTTGAAAGATATAAGACAATTAAAGGAAGGAAAATAATTTGTTTTTCTGCATTTTAATGAGCCCCACAGCGTGTTTAGAGACAAGTCCATCATCCTGAGGTACTGAGAGAAGATTGAAGAAGCTGCTCAAGAAGTCAGAAGCCAAACTCCCAGTGCCTTGAAGCATTGCTGGGCCCCACTGAGGGCAGGCACTGACAAAGCCTCCCCAGGGACTCCTGAGAGCAGATCCTTGCAGGCCAGGAGTGCAGCCTTGTGGAACAAAAAGGGAACCCTGAAACCTTTTGGAACCTGATGGAACCAGGGAGCCATTGTGTCACTGTGGTGCCTCCTGGAAACAAAGAAACCCTGGGACACAGTGGAACCTCATGAAATGAAGGGGTCACTGTGACACTACAGGGCCTTTCTGGAGCCAAATGGACCTTGGGACACTGGGGAACTCCACGGAATCAAGGGGTCATTGTGACACCGAGAACATCTCATGGACTCAAGGGACCACTGTGACACTCCAGGGCATTCTGGAGCCAAAGGATCCCGGGGACACTGAGCAGCCTCCTGGAATCAAGGGGCCACTTTAACACTGCAGGGCCTCATGGAAACCAAACCAAATCCAGGCTTGTCCAGGTCCTGAGGGGGATTCAGAAGGGAGGCAGCAGTGATTGCTCCCTACAGACCCACCACTGCAATGGGCTCTCCCTGCCCTGAAGGTTTCTGGCCATCAGGCTGTAGCTGAGGGGCTTGGGCAGGGCCATGAGGAGGGGGGAGAACAAGGGCTGTGTCCAACTCTGCCAGGAGGGCTGTGCTGGGCAAGGAGGAGGAGGCTGCAGCAAACAGTGGCACTGCTGAGGGGAGAGGAGCAGGGGGAGAGACCT
>NW_020960626.1:0-1051 GCF_003031625.1 Empidonax traillii | reverse complement strand
AATTAGGAATGTTGTCTCATGGAATCAGGGGACCATTGGGACACTGCCCAGAGCCTTTGTCTGCCTGCACTCCTGGCCTGCAAGGATCTGCTCTCAGGAGTCCCTGGGGAGGCTTTGTCAGTGCCTGCCCTCAGTGGGGCCCAGCAATGCTTCAAGGGACTGGCAGTTTGGCTTCTGACTTCTTGAGCAACTTCTTCCATCTTCTCTCAGCAGTTGAGGACAATGGACTTGTCTGTAAACACGCTGTGGGGCTCATTAAACTACAGAAAACCAAGTTATTTGTTTTTTCTTTAATTGTCTTTATGTCTTCAAGTCTTCAACAACTAATTGGAGTTGTTTTGTAGTTTAGCTAATGAGGAAGATTTTAAAGTGGAATTCACAAAAATATAATTTTCTATGAAAAGGGGTGATTTACACAGAGCCTTGGGATATAAGAGGGTCAGGGTGCAAAGGATTTGAACAGAGAAATAAAGGGGCAAAAGAGATTAGTAGCATTTAATCATTGACCAACTTAACAGTTACCAAGGAATTCAATATAATTTGTGCAGATGAACTGTGACTGAATTATGGATTCCCAGTAACAACACTCACACCACAGTCAATTCACACCCACACCCAGGCAGAGATGTGTGGACACATCAGGATCTGGGTGTGTAAAGGTCCCTCTCCAAAATTCTCCCTGCTCTGAGAGAAACCCTCCCACACATCCCTTTGTGTTTCCCACCAGACAAGGGTCACAGCTGGAGGAGTGTTTGTTGAGGGGGATCAGAATTGTCCTGGGCATCAGCGACACTCTTTGGAGTGTTGCAAACTGGAGGGTTCTGGTCATGGTTTTGCTGGTTCTTAGAAACTCAGGAGGAATTTTTTTCCCTCCCCTCTGCCCACTGCATGCAGAGCTGTTAGCTGGGCACTTAAGGAGCACAAAAAGGAACCTGTTTTCTTTTCAAGGGCTTGGAATCTTGTCTCCTTGTAAACAGGGGTGAGGAGCTCGTGTTTTTTTTTGTTTTTTTTTGTTTTTTTTTTTTTTTTTTTTTTTTTTTTTTTTTTTTTT
>NW_020960625.1:9291-10538 GCF_003031625.1 Empidonax traillii | reverse complement strand
TATCACTTTCATAACTGTGTACTCTGTCCTTACCACTAATATTTTACAAAGAGGGATAACCTATTCGTTCTGACTTTGAAGGAAGAGTGTTCAAAATTTCAGACAGTGAAACAAGGCTTAAAATATTTAGTCCATTGATCTCAAACATTTATTTTGCTGTATTTACAGAATCCAGTGAACAATTCATCAGGTAGAAAATAGATGACCTTGTGATAACATTTTCCACAGCTGAAAACATTCTCCATCTTCGTTTATGTCTTAATTGAAAAAATGGAGGATTCATATGCAGATGGACTGAGAAAAGGAGGGGTGAGGCTCAAGAAAATATTGAGAGAATTTATGAATGGAATTACTATGAATGGAAAACAACAAAATGGGAATTTATGCTTTGTGTTTCACATCAGTTTACACACTACAAGCATAAAGGTAAGAGGTGAAGGAAAATGTTTTATGTGTTCACTAATGACTTTCACAGTAAAAAAATTTCCAGACTAATTTAGAAGTCATGCTTCAAGTTTCATAAGTGTAAATCAAAGATAGGTCTAATGGTCTTATAAAATACAACTGGAAAAAATGTGACTGAAATTGGGGTTGCTGCAAGGATGAGGATTTTTTTTTTTTTTTAAGTTATTTGGCAGTGTGCATAAACTTGACTAGGAGTTCCACTCATTTTCTTTGGGGAGAACCTGCAACCTGCATAAAGAGTATTAATAAGTTAGTATTGCTCTGAAAACCTCAGTCAAATGTCTGACAACAGAAAACGTTTTTTTTAAATGAGAGGGATGAAGTATCATAACACATCTGGAAGAAAATTAAGGGGGTTGGTGGCAAGTGGACTTGTGCTCTGCATTTTTCTTCTTGCCCAGGTGGCCAAGAAGGCCAATGGCATCCTGGCCTGCATCAAGAACCTGGCCAGCAGGAGCAGGGAAGTGATCCTTCCCCTGTACTCAGCGCTGGTGAGGCCACACCTTGAGTACTGTGTTCAGCTCTGGGCCCCTCAGTTCAGGAAGGATATTGAGGTGCTGGAGCGGGTCCAGAGAAGAGCAACGAGGCTGGTTGAGCACAAGTCCTATGAGGAGAGGCTGAGGGAGCTGGGGTTGTTTAGTCTGGAGAAGAGAAGGCTTAGAGGTGACCTCATCACTCTCTTCAACTACCTGAAGGGAGGTTATAGCCAGGTGGGGGTTGGTCTCTTCTCCCAGGCAACCAACAATAGGACAAGGGGACATGGGCTCAAGCTCTGCCAGGGG
>NW_020960625.1:0-8330 GCF_003031625.1 Empidonax traillii | reverse complement strand
CCTATGAGGAGAGGCTGAGGGAGCTGGGGTTGTTTAGTCTGGAGAAGAGAAGGCTTAGAGGTGACCTCATCACTCTCTTCAACTACCTGAAGGGAGGTTATAGCCAGGTGGGGGTTGGTCTCTTCTCCCAGGCAACCAACAATAGGACAAGGGGACATGGGCTCAAGCTCTGCCAGGGGAGGTTGAGGTTAGATATTAGGAGGAAATTCTTTACAGAGAGGGTAATCAGGCATTGGAACGGCCTACCCAGAGAGGTGGTGGATTCACCATCCCTGGAGGTTTTTAAGCAGAGATTGGATGTGGCCCTTAGTGCCATGATATAGTAATTGGAGTTGGATCAGGGGTTGGACTTTATAATCTTGGAGGTCTTTTCCAACCTAATCTATTCTATGATTCTATGATTCAAGTGCTGTAGAAACCTTTCACTTGGCCCAACTTGGCCAAGAAGGCCCGTGGTATCCTGGCATGCATTAGGAAAAGCACTGCCAGCGGGTTGAGGGAGATGATCCATTCCTTCTACTGATGAGGCCTGGAGTATTGTTCTGGGTTCCTCAGCACAAGAGAGACACGGAGCTTCTAGATCAGAGCTCTGGTGAAGGTCTATGAAGATGACCAGGGACCGCAGCACTTCACTACGGGGAAAATCTGAGGGAGCTTGTCCTCTTTAGGCTGAAGACGACAAGATAGGGAGAACAGGATGGAACCAGGCTCTTCTTGGTGGTGCCAAGCAATAGGACAAGAGGCAATGGGAAGAAACTGGAACAGAGGAAAGTCCATCTGAACATGAGGAAGAACTTCTTTACTGTGTGCACACAGGAACGGGTTGCTCAGGGAGGCTGTGAAGTCTCCCTTACTGGAAATACAAAAGCTGCCTGGACGCAATCCTAAATATGTGCTCTATGGGATCCTGCTTGTGCAAGGAAGCTGGACTAGATGACCTGCAGTGATCCCTTCCAATCTTACTTTTTCTCTGATTCTGTGAATTCTGTGACTGTAATATACACAAATCCCCTTAAACTTAAATGTCAGTTAAAAGGGTGATAGGATACCCAAACCACTTTGACCCTGGATGGGAGCTAGGTAACTATCTACAAATGTGTTTTGTTTTTTTTTTTTTCTAAAGCCTGTCACCAGACTTCATTCAAACTGTTTTCTTTCCCAAGATGTTAGTGGACCTACAGAGGTGTAAATAAAAGAGATGAGAGCAGATTTGCTTCATCATAAAATATGGTGCAGCCTGGCAAGATAATGAAAATGTTATTGTTTCATCAAGAACAACCAAAGGTACCTGATTCAAAGGGGAGGGAGGGGAGTATGGGAAGAAGCAGCTTTTTATAATATTAAGCCCATGAGAGTTTTTCCTTGTAAAAGTCATTTCTTCATTAAAACTGTAATTGAAAAGGGACATGCTGTTCAACAAGTTCAGTGTTTTATATATGCCACAGAAATCCCACAACATGTCTAAAAATGAAATTCATATTAATCACTGACGTCCTAATCCTCCTGATATAAGATCTATATTCAGGGATATGTTCTCTTCTGAAACACCAGAATCAATTCTGAAAATGAGATTTTAGATTAGCTCTTTAGATAGTCTACTCATAGGCTCATCCATATGAAATTTGTTATATGCTTTCACAGCATCTGGGGATAAAGAGCTTCTCACAGTGCCTGCATTTGTCATACATGGTTAGAAACCTAAGGTGCCATTCATACACTTCACTTTGTAGTTCTTCTGAAAACATCAATCACAATCTGCCACCCTTTCCTGCGGTGATTGGACAAGTCACTGTTCTGAACACAGCATAAACCTCAAGGTCATTTTTCCCCAATTATTTTGGTCTACTCTAGAAACTTCATAAAAAGTTCATGAAAAGGGTTGTGAAAAAGGCAGGCTTTTAAAAAGAGACATTTTACTATCTGACGTCTTTATTTCCTACACATTGCTCTTTATTTGTTCCTTTGGCTGCATTTTACAGAGAGGTGCAGATTCCAGTAATAAATCTGCATCAGAATTCCATCAAAACTGCCCTGCGTATGCATTTCAGTATAAGCAGTAAAGGTATCAGAGCCTAGTTTATTTTCTAATTTCTTTCTCTTTCACTCTACATTCTTTTGAAAGGTTTTTTTGATACAGAGTTTCTCCCAACAATTCACAGTGACAATACAGGTAATAAGAATGTGTAACAGGTAAAAGGGTCTTTCACAAAGTGATCTAAAATGCTGGGGACACATTTTAAATATGTTCAAGAGCTAGTCAGTGGTCTTGGTTTCTCTTCCAAGGAATGAGTTAGCCTAGTAAAATAAAAGTCTTTCAATCCATAAAAAAAGCATGATGTATACTGTACCGGACAGAAAATTCATAGCACTCAAAATCTCTTAAAGTCATGTCAAAATACTTCTATCCAAGTTTTACAAAGTAGAAATAGATAAAATGGCATTTTGTTATTGTTTTCATATTTCTTTCAAAAGTAAATGCTTCCTCACTCTTTACAGACAGATCAGATATGTGAATAACATGATGTAAATGTACTTCCAAGACGTTTTAGCACCTTCAGTATTGCATTTGCAAAATCTGTATTGTCTTAATCACTTTCTCAGCAGGCTTGCAAAAAATACAAATTTCCATGCTTCCCACAAACGTAGAAAACTAATCAAATACAAAACCACACTGTGCACTGTGTGGATCCCATCTTGTTTGTCGTTTAAAGGATCAACTTCAACGAAGATTAGCCCAATTTTGGCAGGATTTAGAAGCTAAGCCTCTCATGCATCTTTTTGGAAACTTAATAGCGTGTTGCTTTACAGACGTTCCAGGTAAACTGCCAACTCCTGGGAATAAAGTGATTTTTCTTTCTTTTTCTTTCTTTGTTAACTATAATAGACACTATGAACAAGTATAGACTTTCCATCCCTCTAGAAACAGAAAAGAGAGGAAAATTTACTTATTCCATAAATCTGAGGTTAACCTAATAAATTGCAAAATACTTTTTATTCTTTAGCTATTTTCAGTTTATTGTAAAATTATAATTTATTACTATGAGGCTATGAGGTGTTTATGCGAAAGCAATGAATGCTTGAACTGGTTTTAGGTAGATAAATAGAACTGGAACATCATATGTTTGCATTTCTTTAAAAAAAACCCTGAAATAAACCCCAGAAAAGAAAAACAAAAAACAAAATGCCCTCAAAAATAAAAATATACACACACAAAATTCCATTAACCAAAATTTTTTAATTTAATTTCTTTTTCTTTTCCTTTATTGAAATTTATAGAATCATTCTTTAATCTTACATAATTTCCCATAAATACCAGACAGACAGATTAATGGTAGACTGTCTATATTCCCAAAGACAGTAAAACATTTATGCAAAACCAGTTATGTCCCATGTTCCTAACAGTCTCTGAGCATTTTGGATGTTTCCCTCAGTTCATTCAGATGGCCATTCCTTCAGACTCTTTGAAGGAAATTTGGGCAAAAAAGAGAGCCTACCAATTATGGAAAAAATGGCTGACTACTCAGAAAGAGTTTAGGAATATAGTTAGATCTTGTAGAAAGAAAATCAGAGAAATGAAGGCAAAATTTGAACTCAGTCTTGCCACTGCTGTTAAGGATAACAAAAAGTCTTTCTATGTATACATCAGTAGCAAAAGGAGGGACAAGGAAAACTTCCATTCTTTATTGGACATGGGTGGGAACATAGTTATCAAAGATGAGGAAAAGGCTGAGGTATTTAACACCTTCCTTACCTCAGTCTTCAACAGTAAGACAGGTTGTCCTGAGGACAGCTGGCTTCTGGAGCTTTTAGACAGAGATAAGTAGTCAAATAGCTCCCCTGTAATCAAGAAGGAAACAGTCAGCGATCTGCTGAGCCACTTGGATCCTCACAAGTCTATGGGACTGGATGGGATCCACCCAAGGGTGATGGGGAGCTGGTAGAAGAGCTCACCAAGCCTCTCTCCATCATTTACCAACAGTCCTGGCTCACTGGGGAGGTTCCAGATGATTGGAAGTTGGCAAATGTCATGCCAATCCAAAAAAGGGGCTGCAAGGAGGACCTGGGAAACTCCAGGCCTGTCAGTCTGACCTCAGTGCCTAGCAAGGTTATGGAGCAGATCATTCTAAGTGCTATCACACAGCACCTACAGGATGGACAAGGCATCAGACAGAGCCAGCATGGGTTTAGGAAGGGCAGATCCTGTTTGACCAACCTGATCTCTTTTTATGATCAGGTGACCCACCTGGTGGATGAAGGGAAGGCGGTGGGTGTGTCTATCTGGACTTCAGCAAAGCCTTTGACACCATCTCCCATAGCATACTCCTGAAAAAGCTGGCAACCCACGGCTTGGACAGGGGCACTCTGTGCTGGGTCAGGAACTGGCTGGAGGGCCGGGCCCAGAGAGTGCTGGTGAACGGGGCTGCATCCAGCTGGCGGCCGGTCACCAGTGGCGTCCCCCAGGGATCAGTGTTAGGTCCAGTTCTGTTTAATATCTTTATTGATGACTTAGATGAGGGGATTGAGTCCACCATAAATTTATAGAGGACACCAAGCTGGAGGGGAGTGTTGATCTGCTGGAAGGCAGGAGGGCTCTGCAGAGGGACCTGGATAGGCTGGAGAGTTGGGTTGATTCCAAGGGGATGAAGTTCTGCAAGGCCAAGTGCCAGGTCCTGCACTTTGGCCACAACAACCCCCTGCAGCGCTACAGGCTGGGCACAGAGTGGCTGGAGAGCAGCCAGGCAGAAAGGGACCTGGGGGTGCTGATCGACAGGAGACTGAACATGAGCCAGCAGTGTGCCCGGGTGGCCAAGAAGGCCAATGGCATCCTGGCCTGGATCAGGAACAGTGTGGCCAGCAAGAGCAGGAAAGTGATCCTTCCCCTGTACTCAGCACTGGTGAGGCCACACCTGGAGTGCTGTGTCTAGTTCTAGGCCCCTCAGTTCAGGAAAGACATTGAGGTGCTGGAGCAGGTCCAGAGAAGAGCAATGAGGCTGGTGAAGGGACTTGAGCACAAGTCCTATGAAGAGATGCTGAGGGAGCTGGGGTTGTTCAGCCTGGAGAAGAGGAGGCTCAGGGGAGACCTCATCACTCTCTACAACTCCCTGAAAGGAGGTTGTAGCCCGGTGAGGGTTGATCTCTTCTCCCAGGCAGCTATCAGTAAGACAAGAGGGTATGGTCCTAAGCTCTGCCAAGGGAAGTTTATTTTGGATATTAGGAAGAAATTTTTTACAGAGAGAGTAATCAGACATTGGAATGGGTTGCCCAGGGAGGTGGTGGATTCTCCGTCCTTGAAGGTTTTTGAGAAGAGACTGGATGTGGCACTTAGTGCCATAGTCTAGTAACCACGGTGATAGTGGATCAAGGGTTGGACTTGATGATCTCAGAGGTCCTTTCCAACCTAGTTGATTCTATGATTCTATAACTTACTCTATGTCATTGCCATGAAATTCAGACTCTTAGTTAGAGAGGTGTGTGCCTTAGGGGACCATTCTTCTCTGTACTTCACCTCAGAAACTAGTTTTGAAAGCCAGCCCTAACTCCCAGCTCCTTTGTTCACCTCTTCTGCCATGAGTTTTCCTCTACAAGTATCCTAGAAAAGGAGGCTTTCCATGGTCTGTAACTGACTTTTTTCCCCATGATGTCCCTGTTGCATAAGAAAATTCCTAAGTTGACATCCCTTTGTTGGTCATCTTGTAGGATATATGTGACAAAAGCCCTAAATGGCTGCTTCCATATGTCCATATGCAGATAGATTCAGCTGGCTGTAAAGAGAACTAGTGAAAGCAAGCCAAAGCCAGAGTTAAAACTTGAGTATGTTAAAAACAACTTTTTAGAATTAAAAAGGGTCTAGTTTCTTTGCAAAAGAGACCAGAAATTTCCAGATGTAATTGTTTGCATAAGAGGGAGTACATGCTAAACAGTGTGTCTTGTTCATATTCCTACTATCAAGAAAATTTTCTTTTGTGCTTGCATACTAATGTACTATTATTTCTGGGTGGGATTTCTGAAATGAGAACTGAAAAATACACAATGTACAAAAAAAAAAAAAAAAAAAAAAAAAAAAAAAAAAAAAAAAAAAAAAAAAAAAAAAAAGAACTCCTGATCTCCAGGATGACCTCAGAGGAGCATGGTGGACATTTAAGGTCAACATTTTTATACCAGTAAAAATCTCTCTTTTGCCCCATACTGGTCAATTTGAAGAGCAATTCAGCAACATCAATTTATTGTAGGCCACAAAAATCCAAGATAACAGCCCCTTAAACAGTGAAGATCCTTCTCTTCACTTAGCCAAGTTAATTTACCCCGACTTTCTGAGAACTTATACTCTGTCTTTACAATTCCTTTTTCCTGTATGTCATCATGGATATTTAGGAGCCCCACTGCAGGGGGTCTCAGGGTATAGGAGCACAGGAAGATAACAAAGAAAGGAACTGAGTTAAACTGAAGCAGAGAGCTTTATCAAGGGACTAGTAATCCATCTTGCTTCACAAACCACACATCTATGTGTTTGAAATAATTTATTCAAAAGCTGTTCCCCCTGAACTAATCTTAGCTGGAAAAAGGCTTTGTTCAGTCTGCTGCTGCACAAAACACACCAACAAAATCCCTCTTGATTCAGAATGATAGTTGCCTTTGCCATCTCTTGGCCTGTATTTCAGTTTTTGTCTGTGGAAGAGTCTTTCTGTAAGATATGCATTCAAGCACATACTTAAGTTTTCACACCCTCTTAAACCATAATGGGAAAGCTTAAAATTAAGCTCTAAAGGTCAGATTTTCAAAAAAATCAATATGAGTTAGGCATCTCAACTTATTAAGCATTATTTGAAAATTCCATCTGTGTATTTTGGCAGCTAATTTTTTATCTGTGAGAATCTAGATCTAATTATTTTCCTGCTCATGGATGACCTCAAAAAGTCTAGTGGTTAATTGTTTTCCTGATTTAGGGCATGAGCCCTGTGACCCCTACATGATACCAAAACATTCTAGCAGAGTTAAGGACACTTTTATGATGCTTACAATGTAAATGTCAAATTTATAACAGAAATCTAAGGCCTGCAAAGGAGGTAAACAGGAATAGTTCCTTCCTCTGTGATAGAAATGCATTGATTTTCAAGAGTTGAAGAACTGATTCAAATCCTTTAAAGCTGAATTAGTTATCAATGTATTTGCTAGCTGTGAAAATGTCTCGCAGCTGGATATGCAACTGCAGCACATCTCAACATATAACTTTTGCCAGAATTTTTGCTATTGAAAAATATGCTTACACGCATGGTAGACCTGCTTCCCTGATGACTTGCTTGTTTGAAATATGACATTCTGAAGGCAGAGAGAGGAACATGAGGGAAAACAGAAATCCTAATTTCACAAGGAAGAGAAGAAACTGAGTTAAAATACCCTCTAATAAAATATTTTTTAAAAAATTATTAATTATTATTAGTTTAGGAGAGGGAATGCCAGTTTAACTCATTATAATCTAGCTGTAACACTTCCTGCGCAAGAAATGTTGTGGGATAGCTTTGCACAGATATGCAAATGCAGAAAAGTCCCCAGGCTTTCTGTATGCAGCTCTGAATTCTGTCAGAGCGATTGGTTTTTTTGTATTTTTTTGTGATTATGTCCTCTCCTCATGCTCTCCCACCTTGGGAAGCAGTAGTCTATGTTTCCATGATGTCAATGCATCTGCACAGACTGAAGCTGTTGAAGTTTAACATAAAGTTGTTGAATCCCTGAATGACATATAGCTCTTAATTTTGTAACAGAATATCCACATCCTCAGAAAATCAAGTAAATTATCACGGAAGAAGAAGAAGACCCTCCATAACTGTCAGTAACAACCTCTCCTGGAAGAGACCTGGTCCAGTGATGCAGAATAAAAATCACCTCCCATCCATAGGCAGTTTCTGAAGAACACCTACAGTAAGTTGTTTTCCACTTCATGCTAAGCCAGCTCTTCATTTACTCCACCTGGGCTGGTTTAAATCTAAACATGTCCATTCTCAGAGGGGGGAGTTCATAGGGTCATAGCTTTAGCACTGTACCCCTACACCAGTGGAATTGGAAATTTTTAAGACAGTGTAAATAAGTGTAAAAGTTATTTTTGCCTGCCTCAGAAAGTCATACATGAGCACTCAGGATAGTTTTAAAAGAACTGTTAAGCTTTCTTATCAATCTGTTCTCTAATCAGTCTTTTACATCATAAGGCAATAAAAATTTAAAGAAGAAAAAAGTCTTACTTTTCTCTTCTTACTAAGACAGCAGTGACTGTAACACAACTGAACCCTTCTCTAGTGGGTTCCAGATTTTAATTTTGAGAAGCATGTGACAA
Organism: Empidonax traillii; assembly: GCF_003031625.1. Classification (NCBI taxonomy): domain Eukaryota; kingdom Metazoa; phylum Chordata; class Aves; order Passeriformes; family Tyrannidae; genus Empidonax; species Empidonax traillii. Next base: position 4 of record NW_020960625.1, on the reverse strand, counting down.
TTAA
>NW_020960624.1:14762-16067 GCF_003031625.1 Empidonax traillii | reverse complement strand
GCAGGGAGTGGGCTTGTGCGGGCACTGTGACAGGAGCTCCAGCTGAACAAGGCACGGGGCTTCTTGCTTTCTTCTCAACCGTTTCAGTCCAGGATTTACAGGAAGAACTCTTGGTATTCTTTGCTGGTTTCAATCCACACTTTCTTTCAGCTTTTCCCAGTTGCAAAACAGAATGGCCAGTGCTCAATACCTTTCTCTTTACAGGGCGTCATTGCAACCAAAGTGACACAACAGAACACCTGCTACATTTCCATCATGAACAAAAATGAGATGCCCAGCTTTAACAATCTGGCCAGACTGGCCAGAGAGAGCAGGGTAAGAGTCCAAAAGAGCTGCACTTTCTTGACCTTGGAGCCCGTGGGGCCTTTTCTTAACTGGGCTTTTTCCTGCTGGAGAGCACCACCTTGTCACTTGTGGCACAACTGTCTTGCCCTCAACTGCAGTGCGGCTTGGGAATTTCCCCTAGGGATGCTTTGTCCCAAGAAAGGAGGGGGGGCCTCCTTCCCTCTGCCAGCTGTGCTTTCTCTCAGCAACCTGAGCTCTGTGGCTTGCTGAGAAACCCTTTCTCTCAGTAGCCCTTCAAGGCCACCAATGCTTTTGGCGTGGCAATCCTTCCAAGGCCTTCAGAGTCATTGCAACACCAACCTGCCTTCGTCAGCTCACACCTTTGCCTTGCAGCTGCCATTGTCCACACTGCCTTCTGCTTTGGTTGGGACAGAGTCTCTCTGTGCCGCACAGCCTTTCGCCCCCAAGAGTGGCCTGATACACAACTGGAAGCCTGTGGCTGTAGCTGTAGAATGAGCTGGAGAGCAGCTGGAAGCCCATGTCGTAGCAGGAAAGAGGCACTGAAGGCCTTGCTGCAGGTGACAACCCCCTGAGTAGGAGAGCAGAGAGGGAAACAAAGCCCTCTGGAGCCCATCAGAAAGACCCATCATGGTAAAGCCCCCAGAGTTCTCAGGCAGGTCCTAAGAAGCACTTGCAAAGAATCCCAGTGGAAAAGGACCTGAGCAGTGGTACTCCTGCCCTCTTTGCTTCCACTTGAGAAGGCTGGTGGAAGAGACTTCTCCTGCCAGGCTTCCAGCCTGAGCAGCTCTGGGAGGGGAGAGCATAGGGACGGAGCAAATGCTTTGCTGGCACGTCTGGCTTAACACACCGGCTGCACTCCTCAGCTCCTGCTCTGCGCTTGCCTTGCACTGCCACTTCTCCTTAGGCTCCCTGCACCTCCACTGCCTTCCCAAGGGCTGCCTTTGGAGCTGTCTTCAAGGCTGCCTAGTGCTCCCTCGGGCCCCAGGGGATTCAAAGGCA
>NW_020960624.1:7735-8943 GCF_003031625.1 Empidonax traillii | reverse complement strand
GCCTCCCCAGGATCAGGGTCAGGGTGACAACCAGGAAGTCATCATTGGTGGCCAGTCCCAAATTCTGACCATCCACAAGCAATGGCGTGTGGCAGTTATCACCCAAAAAACCCCCACTGGCTCCTGGAAAACCATCTGGAACTACAACACGGTGAGTGGCAGGGAGTGGGCTTGTGCGGGCACTGTGACAGGAGCTCCGGTTGAACAAGGCACGGGGCTTCTTGCTTTCTTCTCAACCTTTCCAGTCCAGGATTTGCAGGTGGAACTATTGATATTCCTTGCTGGTTACAATCCAGATTTTCTCCCAGGTTTTCCAAGTAAGAAAAGTGATTCACCAGTGCTCAATACCTTTCTCTTTACAGGGTGTCATTGCAACCAAAGTGACACAACAGAACACCTGCTACATCTCCGTCATGAACAAAAACGAGATGCCCAGCTTTAACAATCTGGCCAGACTGGCCAGAGAGAGCAGGGTAAGAGTCCAAAAGAGCTGCACTTTCTTGACCTTGGAGCCCGTGGGGCCCTTTCTTAACTGGGCTTTTTCCTGCTGGAGAGCACCACCTTGTCACTCGTGGCACGACTGTCTTGCCCTCAACTGCAGTGCGGCTTGGGAATTTGCCCTAGGGATGCTTTGTCCCAAGAAAGGAGGGGAGGCCTCCTTCCCTCTGCCAGCTGTGCTTTCTCTCAGCAACCTGAGCTCTGCGGCTTGCTGAGAAACCCTTTCCCTCAGCAGCCCTTCAAGGCCACCAATGCTTTTGGCGTGGCAATCCTTCCAAGGCCTTCAGAGTCATTGCAACACCAACCTGCCTTCGTCAGCTCACACCTTTGCCTGAGGGAGGGAGAGGGATCTGTGCCATGGCAAAGGCACCACTAAAGGCAGCTGCCACTCCCACCCCAAGCATCTGCTCGTCACTGCACAACTCCCCATGTGCCCGCCATGAAACGCGTCCCGGCACCCATCTTGCTGAATGCTGTTGTTTGATCTCTAGAACCAGGTCGGTCTTGGAAGGCTTACAAGAAAGATCACCTTTGTGACCAAGGGATTGGTCAGCAACCTCCAGTCTTATGGAGCAGACATCTTCTCTATGTGCAGCGGAGTCACCACCTACATGGCTTATGAAGTTCATGGTGAGTGCAAGCAAATGAATTCTGTGTCTCTCGGACCTGGCCCTTTTTTCCCCTTGGCCAATGAGTACTGCACCTGTGCT
>NW_020960624.1:0-1481 GCF_003031625.1 Empidonax traillii | reverse complement strand
CAATTAAAGACCTTCATTATGTATGGACTCCAACTTGTTTGTCTTTGCCATTTTTTATTGATGAACACCCCTAGAAATACATTTTGATTGTCTCTCTTTCGCCCCTTTTGAGCCCTTCAAATGCTCTTTTCAGGGCTCTCAACTCTGGGCACACCCAGAGTGCTGGGCAAGCCCCGGGGTGTGTACCTTACAAACAAGGCTTTCAGAGCTTCCACCTTCCTTTCCCTGGGCAGGGAAAGATGCCTCACAGCAAAAATCAAAAGGCAGAAAGAAATAAGGAAAAAGCAATGAATTTGCTTTTATAGGCCAAGAGGAGTCTCCTTTCCTGGAGGTTTCCCTTTCTGGGATTTACAGAGCTGTTCTGTTCCTAAAGTACAGCAAAGCGGGGTCCCTGCTGCTCAGGATGTTAAAATCCAGATTATTTCCTCTTCTCTATCAAAAAGGGCAGGATGCTCTGGCTTATCCAGGTGAATACAAACCTATCTAGCACAAACACCAGTCATATGAAGTCCCTCAGCTTTGGAACCTCCTCGGCACTCAGGGAGTCCAAGCCAGGCATCAGGAGGAGCAGAAGGACGGAGGGTGGCCCTCACCAGCAGAAGTGAGAGTTGAGCCTCCCCTTCTCAAGGAAAGTAAGATTCCCTGGCTTTTCCAGTGACAGCTGCAACAATGACCCTGAGGAATGGATGGCAGGGGAGAGCTGTGCTCAGAGACATCAGTTTAGAGTGACACAGGGACTGGCAGAACTGCTGTCAAATACACGGCACTTTGGGGGTCAGGAAATGAGCTCCTCTGGCAGTGCTGCCTCTGGAACAGGCACAGTGAAGAAAGAAACCCAAGTTACCAGAAGCTCCTGGGCCGTGGCTCTGTACAGCATTACCAAATGCAGAGAAAGATTAAAATCTACTTCCCAAATAACAGTTGACATAAAATGCCTGATGTCACTGCTCCTGCCTTACTCCTTTGTTACCTCCAGTTTATGGTCCCCTTCTCAAATCAGTCCTTGGTCCATAATCAGGCTCTGTGAAGATACAGGGGCCTGTCCTGACTGAACGAGCTCAGAAAGGAAGGTCAACAACACAACTCAGGAATTTCTGTGATTTAGAACCAGCTCCATGATCTCCAGGGACTGATTTAGCATTTTTAGCACAGCAAGATCATCACCTGCTGTGATTTGAATGTGGGTTTGGTTATAGGTACAACGTCAGGCTGAGTCCTTTGCCACATAGGCACAAAGTGTCATTACAAGTTCACTGGGAATCTGTTCTCTGGTGCTGGTCATTCTTTTTTTTTCCATTTAAAACTTACTATAAAATACCTGGGACTTACCAGGACCAGTTTTCTTTCATCTGCCTGTACCCAATGAATTCAATCAGGCTGCTATCAAAGCCTCCTCTTATCAGAGCACTTCCCCAGGAAACCCGTCATGATTCTGTGAACACAGGGCACCTGCCAATAAGGCAAACCCATTTTCACATTCA
>NW_020960623.1:4072-8353 GCF_003031625.1 Empidonax traillii | reverse complement strand
TATAACACTGGGCTAACATTCTGTGCCTTGATTCCCTCCACAGAAGGCTGTAGCTGTTCTGCCTGTCAGCTCTGTCCCAGTGTCTGGAGTCACAGTTTGCCCCATTGCCCCGTTTTTTGGGAGCTCAGTATGGAGAGCAGCTGTTACAGGCAGTGGGAGATTGTGGAGAGAGTTCTGCAACTGGTGCTCAGTGGGGATCAGGATGTGAGAGGTGAGGATGCAGCACCTCTGCCCATAGGTAAGGAACGGCCCACAGAGCCAGGTTGGTAGCTCCCATGATTTGTGTGCCCTGAAGACAGTTACCTGCAAATAAAAAAAGAAAAACAACAAGAAGAATTAATAGCTTTAAAGAAAAGAAAGTGTCATTTCTACAGGTAATTAATTACTACTTATAAAATGGCACCATTGTCTGTGTCATTAGAACTACTTGGTTTTCCAATACATTGTAGTTTTAATTAAACAAGTCCTTAGATTCTTTTTTCCCTGCTCCTTTGTAACACAAAGTCATTTTTTAAATTAGTGCCAAAGAATAAATTAATTGTGTAATTAGTGACTATTACTTTGTCACTCCTGGAAGGGTTATTTCCAGGTTGTTTGCATGAAGTGGCTGGGGTGGTTATGAAATGTTATTTGATACCAAGACTCCCTGGAAGCAGCTGTCCATGGCTGGGGATGCTGATGAAGGTGGGGATATGGCAGCACTGGGACACAACCATCAAGAAGGGGATGGAAAACTCTGCCAGGGCTGGATGGAGGAGACTGTCAAACGCTGCTGGTTATCCCCTTGCTTACTTGCATGCCTGTGAATGAATGTATTTCATTTTGATGCAGAAATGCCCTCTAGAAAGCATCCTCAGACTCTCCAGAAAGGAAGCAAAGTGACAATGAATCTGTGGCTGCTTCCATGTACTCCCCCTGGAACAGGTGAGGGAGCAACCCTGGGATGGGATTTCCAAGCACGCACCACTCCAGTCATCATTACAGGGGGCAGAGAACTTGTGGGCATGACATACCCTTCCCCTGCACCACCACGTGTAGGGTACACTGCAGATTCCAGGCAGGAAGAAGGGAATTTAGCATGCAGCTAGTGATAGGGTCTTAATAGATCTGCACTTATTATTTGGAAAAGAAAATCAGGATTACAGGCTTATGAAGGATTAGCAAGTATGAATGTGTATTGCTGCATATACTGCTCCTTTTGTAAACCCATTGTGTCATTAGGCTGATATAGAGTTATACCATTACTAGCATGACATCAGTGTATCAGATAGTCCTGATTAGAAGATCCAGCAGCTGTACTGAAGAAAACAGGGCATTCCCGCAGGCCTGCTGATCCTTCCCTGTTTGTACCTTGTGGTTTGGCTGCAAAACCATTTTGGTTTTCAGACAGCATCAACACCACCAGTAGGACAGACACCTTGCAAGCACAGGCCCACCTCCTGGGGCTTGTCAAAGTGACCAAATTGAGGATTTTAGTGCTTCAGATGCCCTCTCCTGCGGGTTTTAAAGCAGTAGCAGGAAAGTGGATGCAAGAGGATCCTCAGGTGTCTGTACACTCAGTTACAGTGGTGGAGAGAGACCTTGGACTGCTCAGAGGAGCTTGGGTCACTCATGGATATATTGCAGGGGTCTTTCAGTGTGGCTGAAACTCTGCACTTCTGGTTTCAGCTAATATATAAAAAGATCCTTGTAAAGGTGGTGTGTCTGTTGGCTTCAAGTACTGCATGCACTCAAGGGCAGTAGCTGCCAGGTCTTGGCTCTTGGAAGATCGAAGGTGTGTGAGGTACCTGGAGATGTTAAGAAATTGATGCAAACATTGTGAGCTTCAAGACCCTGTCTGTACTTCATAGCCTGCAAGTCTTGGCCCCATGTGGCTGTCAAGATGGATAACCTTAGCAAACCCAAGTCCTGGGCTCTAGGCTTCCCTAAAGATGGTCTCTGTAAGTAGAGATGCGCTAAGAAGAAAACTGGGATGGAGGAGCAGGGAACTGAGTGGTTATGAAACATCAGAGTATCTGTGTGCATGAGTGGAACTTATGATTTTTACTACATATTTTCCCCTTCAGTTTAAACTATTGTGTTTTTTTGAGGGAAATATAGGAGCCCATGTGTTTCCAACTAAATGGCAGCCTGTGCTTAGTAAACAATCCAGGGTCCAGTTCGGATGGGATCCCTGCACTGATGTTTCTGGAAATCAAATAACAATTGAACTAAGGCAGCTTGTTCCTGGAGCTGCCCAGAGCTGTTTGCTCATGGAGTCAAAGGGATTGAGAGCCCCTGGAGCATCTGGATCTGCAGTCAGCTCTGTGGGACAGAAAGAGGCCCCTGTGCTGCTCAGACCTGGCTCCTTTCCCTGCTCTCTGTCAGTCAACTGTCACTGTACCAGAGTGCATCCCAGGAATGATCCCATGAGCTCCATTCGTGGGCTCCCCTTAGCACTGCTGCTCACATACCTCCTGCTTCTCCATTTTCCTTTGGGGTTGATGTCAGCAAAGAAATTTGACTTTTCCTGCCACTGTTATTCACAAAATGCTTCCATCTAAGCAAATCCCACCTCTGTGCTGGGATGGAGAGCATCTCTTCAGAGTGGGTTGCTCCTGGGTATACTGGTCCCTTGGGCAGCCACTTTCATTTTGCCTCCTCTTCTTGCTGCAGGTTCCCATTCACTGATCTCCTGCAACATCACTTGCATTACTGACACTTTGGACTTGAGCAGGGACCAGTTCCCTTTTTGTCCTGTCGGGGTCCTGGTGCTTTTAGTGCTCAGATCAGTTTTGAGTGTGAGATTCCAAAATAATCTGGAATATTTGAAAAATTGTTTCCATTTTTTCTCTCAATTGGAGTGTATACCAGTGGGGGTTTAGTTCTTTTTTTTTTTTTTTTTTTTCCTTGTCCATGTTTAAAGTTTCTTTTGGCCATAATTTCTTTTTGTGATGTAAGCGTTCTGACAAACTTGACCCTATGCCACAGAGCAGTTCTGCATGAATGATCCAAGTAGGTCAAGCAATCTTTTTTCTCTGCTTCCTTCCCCTGAAGTGAAAAATGACCCTACAACCACAAACGTGGTGCGTAGAATCCGGTGCGCACAAGAGACCCTACAAAAACAAACCAGCGTGCACACAGCCCGCTGCTGATGAGCACTGACATGATTTCAGAGGTGCTGATGCTCCTGCTGATGTGTCCTTTCTGAGGGCATCAGCGTCAGCAGCCCTGTTAGCTGTGAAATGAGGAGGATGACTCATGAACCGCACGGATGCAAGCGGTGTCAGTACCTCGATGGTCCATTGGGTTCCTAACCTGCGTCAGCAAAGTAAGGGGTGAAGAAGGAAAGCAGAATGACAACCGAACCTGAATTTGAGGGGGAGAGAGCAAGTGATATGGAAAATGCTGCTCCCTCCGAGCCCGTGTCCCCACGCCTTACCAGACACAACCTGCAGGGACACCCAGCTCCACAGACCGTCAGGAACGGGCTCTTGCTGTCATTTACAGATAGTGGAAATATTGACTCTGGACACACCCTCCAACTGGCTCCAGGTTTCTTACTCTGCCAAGAACCTGAGAGCACCTTCCCCATCTCTCTCTGCAGAAACTTTTGGGGGGACTGATTCTTGTGGGCTGACACCTCGGTCCTCCTGATTTTGCCATGAATATTGTGTCTGCTCATGGAACAAACCCTTCTTAAGTCAAAGCCAGAAGCAGATCGAAGTGCTTAAAAGTCCTGAAGCTGAGCAAGCAGATGAGAAGGCTGGTCAAAGCAAAATTAAGATGCTGTGAACCCTGTTGCGATGATTAATGGCTCTTTTTATATGAAGATGTTCAGAAACTGACATTTACTGAGAGAGAGGTCTTTGGAATAAGCTAGCAAGACTTGTTTGGGTTTTTTAATAAAAAAGATGTTTCAGCCAATATAAACAATTAAGGATTCCTAGGTGTCTCTCCCTGCTTGCAATCTGTAACAGAAGAAAAAATCATGGAGAGATAAATAGCTTAGTTTGAGCCAAGGGATAAGCAGACTGGAGCATCACTTGCAGCTCAGATGTGGTCTTCCAGAAGTGCTGAACCAGCCCATTCTCACCTCAGGGTGCTGCCCTATGTGCTTTTGACAGCTCTCCAAGCTTCCCACAGCTGCAGGGGCAGGAGATACTGAGATGCCAAGAGACAATCGCAGTGACCACCTCTACCAGCAGCCCAGCAGGCACCTCTGCTCAGCCTGTCAGCAGCTCCCAGCCCAGCCCACCCTCACCAGCAAGCAGAGCAGTCAGCATCAGCAGCCTCAGCGCG
>NW_020960623.1:0-1714 GCF_003031625.1 Empidonax traillii | reverse complement strand
ATTTTTAAATATCAGGGACAGACACATGTGCCTGAGCAGAGGCTCAGTCCAGCTGGGACATGAGGGGTGGACAGGGCCAGCTGAGAGGCCCCACTGCAGCAACAAAGTCCCTTTGCTGGTTTAGCTGTTTAGTTTTCCACATCTGGGACAGATTTTGGGAGTGGTACCCTGAAGACGTCAGCCTCTGGGCGATGCAGGCTGTGATGGAGGCAGCAGGGGGACCCTCAGGAGGGTGCTGAGCTCCCCTCCTGGAATGGTGTGCAACTCCAGCAGGGAGGACACAGGATCCCAGTGGACCCCACTGCCTCCAAAAGCCAGTGCAAACTGAACAGTGGGTTTTAACCCCCACAAATGTGTTTCTGAAGGCTCAGACCCTCAGCAGCGAGCTGGCATCCCACACTTCCCCCGTGTGGATTCATTGGAGCCAGACTTCCCCCATGCCCAGCTCCCCAGAGCTCTCATCATCCTCATTGTCTCCACGGACCACTCACACACCTTTTTTGGGGGGCCCTCCTCAGAGGTCAAGTGTCACCCCACAGCAACCATCGATGGGACTGGTCCAGCCCTGGGACACTCCACAGTGTCTCTCTTGGTCCTTCAGCCCTCCTGACAGGAATTGCAGCCAAGGGCTTTGCCGCCACACCAGGCTCCACGTTATTGAGGCTCACTGGATGCTCTTTAGGAGCATCCTGACTGGCTCCTGGCAGCCTGCACCACAGTTCTTCAGTGCCAGGAGGCTCCGTCTGCCTGGTGGCTCCTTCCCGCCGAGGTGGGAACGCTGCGGCTGCTTCTGCTGCGCGTCGTGTGGGAAAGGACGGGAATTTTGCAAGAGCTCTGCTCAGAAATGCTGCTGCTTTCTGGCAAGCCCTGGCTTCCTTCCCTGCACTGGGACGGGGAGGTGCCCAAGAGCTGGGACCAGGTGGTTTCTGCAGGTGAAACCACTGATTTGAGGGCTTGTTGGGTCTGGTGAGGTGGGGTGAGGAGCCACAGCTGCTTCATATACAGCTTGATGTGGGCTCGAGCTCAAAAAATGGGGTGTTTGGTTTAAGTGGCTGAAAGCTGGTACTGGGCATGTTCTGGGGGAACTGAGCAGGGTATTTTAAAAAAGCAAAAAAAAAAAAAAAGGGGAAAAAAAAGCTTTATGGGGGGTGGGCAGTGGGTAGCAGCTTGTTTGGCAGGGTTCTTTGGCTGTAGCTGTTCTGCTTTTCTCTTCATAGAGCTGTGTAGAGCCCTCTTTTCCAAGGGCCTCTTTATTTCTTTATCAGCTTGCTTTCTTGATTGTTTAATTTTATTTTCACCTGAATGCCCCCCTGCAGGATGTGCCCCAGGGATGTGGAGGGGCTGACCTGCTCTCTGGCCGGTGTGGAGGTTTCCTGGCTGGAGGCTGCTCTCAGTGTCTCCAGTCTGCCACATCCCTGACACGAACTTTCCTTTAGTGCTGTTTGCTGCTGAGTGGGATCTCCCAGCATCTCTGCCCTCAGGAGAGGGGCTGGTGCTCTGGTGAGGGATGGAGAGCGTTGCACAGGGTGATTTAGAAAAGCTGACACACGGAAATGGCAGCCCTATAAACCATGTTTATGCTGATAGAATTAGTGGAGCCACGGCTGTGCCGTGCCAGAGCCCTGCAGCTGGAATGAGCATCAGAAGGGGCAAAGCCCTGCAGCAGCTGCCCTCAGCTCCCACAGCCCACTGGGGTCGGGGGGGGGGGGGGGGG
>NW_020960622.1:6253-8354 GCF_003031625.1 Empidonax traillii | reverse complement strand
GGGGATTTGGGGGGTTTTGGGAGGATTTGGGGTGTTTTTGGGGAGGTTTAAAAGGGTCTCGAGGGGATTTTGGGGGGAGTTTCTGGGAGGGTTGGGGGGGTTTAAGGGACACACCTGGGATACACCTGGGATACACCTGGGACACACCTGGGATACACCTGGGAAAATCTGGGATACACCTGGGATACCCTTGGGATACCTGGGACACACCTGGGACACACCTGGGACACACCTGGGATGCACCTGGGATGCACCTGGACACACCTGTGTCACCTGGGACACACCTGGGACACACCTGGGACACACCTGGGACACACCTAGACACACCTGTGTCACCTGGGACACACCTGGGACACTCTGGAGACACTCCCAGCATGGATGGGGGGGGAGGGGTCACACCTGTGGCATTTATTGACACACCTGGGGGCACACCTGGGGCACCTGTGACACCCGGCACTCCTGGCACCTGCTGTACCTGCTGCGTGGATTGGGGGGGGGGAGAGCGGGGGCATCACACCTGTGGCACACCTGTGACACAACCTGTGGCACACCTGTGGCACCTGCTGCATGGATATGGAGGCTGTGGCACACCTGTGGCACACCTGTGGCACACCTGTGGCATGAATTGGGGGTTGTGACACCTGTGGCACACCTGTGACACCTGTGGCACCTGCTGCATGGATATGGAGGCTGTGGCACACCTGTGACACACCTGTGGCACACCTGTGGCATGAATATGGGGGTTGTGACACCTGTGGCACACCTGTGACACCTGTGGCACACCTGTGGCACACCTGTGGCACCTGCTGCATGGATATGGAGGCTGTGGCACACCTGTGGCACACCTGTGGCACACCTGTGGCACCTGCTGCATGGATATGGAGGCTGTGGCACCCGTGACACACCTGTGGCACACCTGTGGCATGAATTGGGGGGTGGCACACCTGTGGCACACCTGTGACACCTGTAGCACACCTGTGGCACCTGCTGCATGGATATGGAGGCTGTGGCACCTGTGGCACACCTGTGGCACACCTGTGGCATGAATATGGGGGTTGTGACACCTGTGGCACCTGTGGCACCTGCTGCATGGATATGGAAGCTGTGGCACCCGTGACACACCTGTGGCATGAATATGGGGGTTGGCACACCTGTGGCACACCTGTGGCACCTGTGACACACCTGGCACCTGTGGCACCTGCTGCATGGATATGGAGGCTGTGGCACCTGTGGCACACCTGTGGCACACCTGTGGCATGAATATGGGGGTTGTGACACCTGTGGCACACCTGTGGCACCTGTGGCACTTGTGGCATGAATTGGGGGCTGTCACACCTGTGGCACACCTGTGGCACACCTGTGACACACCTGTGGCACCTGCTGCATGGATATGGAGGCTGTGGCACCCGTGACACACCTGTGGCACCTGTGGCATGAATTGGGGGTTGTCACACCTGTGGCACACCTGTGGCACCTGTGGCATGAATATGGGGGTTGGCACACCTGTGGCACACCTGTGGCACCTGTGGCATGAATTGGGGGTTGGCACACCTGTGGCACACCTGTGGCACACCTGTGGCACACCTGTGGCATTTGTGACCCCCATCACACCTGGCACCTGCTGTACCTGCTGCATGGACTTGGGGGGGGGGCATCACACCCATCGCACCTGTGGCACCCATGACACACCTGTGGCACCCATGGCACACCTGTGGCACCTGCTGTACCTGCTGCATGAATTTGGGGAGGGGGGGGAGGCATCACACCCATCGCACCTGTGGCACCTGTCACATACCTGTGGCACCCATGGCACACCTGTGGCACCTGCTGCATGAATTTGGGGGGGTGGCACACCTGTGGCACACCTGTGGCACACCTGTGGCACCTGCTGCGTGGACTGCGGGGGCATCACACACCTGGCAACCAGCACACCTGGGCACACACCTGGGCATACCTGGGCACACCTGGCACACACCTGGGCACACCTGGGCACACCTGAGCACACCTGACACACACGTGGCACACCTGGCACACACCTGGCACACCTGGCACACACCTGTGACACACCTGGGCACTCCTGGCACACACCTGTGACACGTCT
>NW_020960622.1:0-1542 GCF_003031625.1 Empidonax traillii | reverse complement strand
GGGACGGGGACCTGAGTGTGCAACGGGAGCTGAGTGTGCAACAGGAGCCCCGTGGGCACTGGGACGGGGACCTGAGTGTGCAACGGGAGCTGAGCGTGCAACGGGAGCCACGTGTGCCCTGGGATGGGGACCTGAGTGTGCAACGGGAGCTGAGCGTGCAACAGGAGCTGCATGGGCACTGGGACGTGCCCACGGGCGTGCAACAGGACCTGAGCGTGCCGTGGGACCCCCGCGTGCAATGGGCCGTAGACACGCGTGTGCAACACGACCTGAGCGTGCAACGGGACCCCTGTGGGCAGTGGGACGTGGACCTGAGTGTGCAACACGACCTGAGTGTGCAACGGGAGCCGCGTGTGCGCTGGGAGGCGGGCAGGGGCGTGCAACACCAGCTGAGCGTGCAACGGGACCCCCGCGCGAGGCGCAAGCTGAGCGTGCAACAGGAGGCAGGTGTGAGCGCCCGGCGGGCCCTGGGCGTGCAACGGGCCCTGAGCGTGCAATGGGAGCCGGCCCGGCCCGCCCTGGGCGTGCAAGGGGCCCTGGGCGTGCAAGGGCCGCCCGAGCCGAGCGTGTGGTGGGACCTGAGCCTGCGGCGGGAGCTGGACAGGAGCGTGCAAAGGTACCTGAGTGTGCAACGCGCGCCCGGCGGCACCAGGGACGCCGGAGTGCAGTGGGAGCCGAGTGTGCAACGGGACGCGAGTGTGCAACGGGACGCGGGTGTGCAACAGGACCTGGGTGTGCAACGGGACCTGAGTGTGCAACAGGACCTGAGTGTGCAACGGGACCTGAGTGTGCAACAAGATGTGGGTGTGCAACTGGACGTGGACCTGAGTGTGCAACAGGACGGGAATGGACAGCGAGACACGGGCGTGCAACAGGACCTGAGTGTGCAACAGGACCTGGGCGTGCAAGGGGACCAAGAGGTGCAGCGGGACCCGAGTGTGCAAGAGGATCAGAGTGTGCAACGAGACCTGAGTGTGCAACGAGACCTGAGTGTGCAAGACGCCCCGAGTGTGCAAGAGGCGCCGGGGGAGCCGCGGGGGGCTGAGGAGCCTCCTCTGAGTGTGCAAGAGCCCCCGGGGGTGTGAGGGGGGGGCGTGCAAAGGGCCCTCACGGGGAGGGGTGAGTGTGCAAGGGGGGGGGTGGGCGTGTCCCCCAGGCACGCACACGCACACGCACGCGCCTTGCACGCACACCTGTCCTTGCACACCTGTCCTTGCACACCTGTCCTTGCACACACATCCCATTTGCCCCCACCTGTGCACACACACACGTGCCCCCTGGCACACGCGTGTGTCCCTGCACACTCACCTGTCCCCCCTGCCCCGCCCCCTGCCCCTCCCCCACACGTGTCCCTGGCACACCCGTCCCCTTGCACGCTCACCTGTCCCTGGCACCCTCCCATGGCCCTTGCACACCCACCAGACCCTTGCACACTCCCGTGTCTCACACTCACCCGTCCCTGGCACACCCATCCCTTGCACACTCACCTGTCCCTTGCACACTCACACGACCCTTGCACACTCACGTACTCCTGGCACACGC
>NW_020960621.1:4159-8360 GCF_003031625.1 Empidonax traillii | reverse complement strand
TCAGGGCCCCCGTGTACTATGGTTAGGCAAGGACCCAATGAACCATATAGCAAATTTGTGGATCGTTTGCATCAGGCTATAAGTTCAGATCCAGACATGGATAATAGCATGAAAGCAAAGTTCATGGACATGTTAGCCTATGATAATGCGAATGACAAAACCAAGAGAGTTTTAAGCACGCTACCTAGGGGTGCTGGAACAGCTCAGCTCCTTGAGGCTGCTGACAGGATGGCAGAGCAGGACAAAGCAGCCTACATAGCTACAGTGGTGGGTGCAGCAGTGAAGCCTCTGGTGCAAAGTCTATGATGCAGTTGTTACACTTGTTAGATCAGAGAACACAGCCCTACTTTATTACTCATATTAGGAGCCACCAGAAACTACACGGTGGTTTAACACTTGGAAATGACAGGGCAGACAAATTAGTAACACCTGCGGGGGTCAGTCCTGCAGTAAACAAATTTCAGCAAGCAGTTTTATCTCACCAATTTTTCCATCAGTCTGCAGATGTGTTAGCCAAACAATTTGGGTTAACTTCAACAGATGAACGAGGTATTGTGCAAGCCTGTTCAGCCTGCCACAAAAATGGGCTAGGCATCGGCTTGGGGGTCAATCCTTGTGGTTTACAAGCATTGCAGCTTTGGTAGATGGATGTCACTCATGTTAATGAGTTTGGAAGGTTGAAATATGTGCATATTTGCATTGATACTTTTTCTCATGCCATGTGGGCATCCGCCCAGGCTGGGGAAGGTACCAAATATGTCATTCGTCATATGCATGCATGCATAGCAGCCCTAGGAGTCCCTGCAGAAATTAAACAGACAATGGATCAGGTTATACGTCACAACGTTTTCGCAGATTCTGTATGAATTGGGGTATTTCTCATGTTACTGGAATAGCTCATTCCGCTACAGGTCAAGCTATCATTGAGTGAGCTCATGGAGTCCTTAAAACACTTTTGCAAAAGCAGAGAGGGGGAGAAGAGCTGGTTATCCCACACGATCAACTTGCAGAAGTGTTATATGTCTTGAATTTTTTACCCTTGAGGGGTGGAAGATCAGACCCTCCCATTGTTATTCATAACACTTCTATGCAGTCAGGTTTGGTAAATCAACAGGTAACAGTCAAAGTACAGTGCAAAGACCCACAAACGGGGATCTGGAAGGGGCCTGCAGAGGTAAAACTGACTGGCAGAGGCTATGCTTGTATTCTTACAGACACAGGAGTTCTATGGCTACCTGCACGATGGATAACACCTTGGAAAGAAAGTAATACTGCAGGACAAGGTTGATACTGTTGTAGATAATAGTGATACTATCAGAAGCTATTCGGAATAGCACAGTTTTTTCAGTATTATTAGAACACAGTTTTATAGTATATTAACACATAATCATAGAAGTTAAGAACTTAAGAGAGTGTGTCTTGTGTGAACTTGATATATTATCCATTAAATCTTAGTATGAGTTAAGCTTTAGCATCATAAGATAGTAAAAAACTTTAAGTGTGTGAAAGTTTTATTTTTAATGGTAGTGGTTATTATAATATTGTTATATGTACTTGTGTGTTATGTTATAGGTATGATAAAAATATATTGAATGTAATATAAATTGCTCAAAAGCAAAAAGGGGATTTGTGGAAGGAACGTGATGGATACATTTGCAATTTATATTGTGTTCTGTAGTTTCATCAACTTTGCTTTAATATAGCTTTATAGATGGTTGTAAGTTGTAAGTGCCAAGATGGCTGCAAGTTTCCTAGCTAGAACAAAAGGAACTTTGTGCCAAGAAGAAGGTGGGGTTTGATAAAGTAAATAATTATCTCATTCTGACTAGATACCTGTTATAAACCAATTATAAGTGTATTTGTAATGTATGTTTACTTCTGGACAGTAGCTTGTAACCAATTGTGTGCATCTCGTCACGAGACCTTGTATAGAGAAACTATAAAAGGTCAAAACTCTTTTAATAAAGCAGACATATTGGAGATCTTATAGATCGTGTGCATATGTACCTGAGCCCCTCCGTCAACAGGGGGAGGACTTCCCTCCTCCGCATAAAATTCTTTGGAAAGTGCTGTGTGTGCTCAATTGGCTGAACTCAAGAGGCATGGATATGAACACTGCAATTGAAAGACTGCAATTGAAGGTCTGCTGTGAGAGAGGGAGAGGGAAGGTTTTGTCCCTGTGGTCTGGGCACTTGGCTGGGAGCCAAGTCCAACATGGGACATTCCTGTTACATCTGCTCTAGGTGACCCTACCCTGGCAACAAATGTCATATACCTGGATTTGTGCAAAGCATTTGACACTGTCCCACGTGACATCCTTGTCTCTAAACTGGGCAGACATGGATTTGAGGGATGGACCACTCGGGGGATAAAAAATTGGCTGCATAGTCACACCCAAAAGTGTTGTGGTGAACACCTCAATGTCCAAGTGGAAAGCAGTGACAAGTGACATTCCTCAGGGGTTGTTATTGGGACCAGCTCTGTTTAACAGTCTTTGTCAGTGACATGGACAGTGGGATTGAGAGCACCCTCAGCAAGTTTGCTGATGACACTGAGCTGTGTGGTGCTGTCAACATACTGGAAGGAGGGGATGGCATCCAGAGGGACCTGGACACATTGAGAGGTGGGCCTGTGCAAACCTCATGAGGTTCAACAAGGCCAAGTGCAAGGTCCTCCACCTGGGCTGGGGCAATCCCAAGCACAAGTACCTGTTGGAATGAGTCCAGAGGAGGGCCACTAAATTGATGAGAGTGATAGAGCACTTCTAAGACAGACTGAGAGACCTGGGGCTGTTCCAGGGAGACCTTATAGCAACCTTACAGTACATTAAGGGCTAGAGAGGGACTTTTTGCCGGGGCATGTAGTGATAGGACAAGGGGGAGTGGCCTTAAGCACAAGTTCCACGGCAGGGAGGTTGGAACTAGATGATTTTTAAGGTCCCTTCCAATCTTAACCATTCTATGATTCTATATAAATACATGTACATATACATACACAGTGTATCTAGGTATAAATAAAATATATCTACAATATATAGTTGTACACTCCTGTATATATACTTTCTCTGCATATATAAAACAGATCAATTTATATCCGACATCTATGCCTATACAATGCTTTATAAACATACATGAAACAGAAGTTTAGTTTTTGTCTATGGACCAAATGAAATGGAAAGCCAATCTAGCCAAGGGCACTCTTGAGATCATGTGGGCATTATAGTGTCAAAAAATGGCAACAAGCAAAGCACAAAACAATAGGAAAACACACAGCAAGTGATATTGTCAAAGAAGGCAGTCTCCACAGATGTAGTGAGAGGGGGCTTCCTTTTCTGACATACTTCTGAGTAAGCTCTTTAAAGCGGCTGGTTTTGCCAGAAAATTACAGGGCAATATGAAAACACATGGGCCATAACATTAGCAAAAGTGCACATCGATAAATTAGAAGTTAATTGATGAAATGGACATGAAAGTTAATTGATGAAATGGACATGAAAAAAAAAAAGACATCTGTTAGAGCTAAGTAGAAGTCACGTGCAGTTCATGACACAGAGGCATGTATATACCTGCACACGCCATCAGGGGGTTGCACCTCCACACCAGATGCTGCCCATCTGCAGCCTGGGGAAGGCCTGGCAGGGTGCTTGCCAGAGGACTCCTAGAAACTTCAGCTGCTAGCCCTTTTACTGCTGCAGGGCCACTTCCAAGCTTTACCTTCTCACATACCACAATCCTCTGCTCAGTTTCTCAGAGCTCCAGCAGGGCTGTGCCAAAGGGAAGGTGCCCACTGGCAGCCCCACATTATGTTCCAGGAGGGGCCCAGTGCACTCGGAGCCGTGGAGTTAGTACCCTGCAGAACCCGCACTTCTCTAAATCCCAGAATCTGGGCTTGAGTGGGTGATGCCCTGAAGGAGCATTTTCCCCGTTAAGCATTAAATTAAGCATTTCACACCAGTGGTACTAGACATGCTTAGTCGTCACTCACGATAACCTGGGCCACTCCCATAATCCACATAGTAGTGCGCATCCCTATGGCCATGAGTGAGAAATTTCTTAATCCAGTTTGTCTGTTCCCCCCGCTCCCTCCCCACCCCAACACCACCCCCCGCACGCTCCCCCCTAACCTCCCCCCCGCACGCTCCCCCCTAACCTCCCCCACCCTCTCCCCCCGTATATGAATATTCATCGCTTTGTTTTTGGTG
>NW_020960621.1:0-3671 GCF_003031625.1 Empidonax traillii | reverse complement strand
GCACGCTCCCCCCTAACCTCCCCCACCCTCTCCCCCCGTATATGAATATTCATCGCTTTGTTTTTGGTGCAATGGGTCGCATTTCTATTAGTCAGGGTCTGGATAACCCTAACGGATGAGCTGTAGAAAAGCCATAACCCATCGCCATCCCCCAGGCACCCCGGGGAGGAGCCTCCCGTCCGCCCGTGCCCTCATCCTTTGCTCATTGCGGCCCAGCGGGGGGAAACTGGAGGGCTAAAGAAACATCCCTCCCTCTCTTCCCCCCTCGCCCCAGACACACACACGCAGACACTTCCCCCCACCCTTTCCCCCGCTCCCAAGGAGAGCCGCACTGAAGGACAGCCGGACAGCCGTGTCTGTCCCGGCGGCTGCGGCAGCTCCCGACGGCGCGACCGCCTCTGTCCCCGCCAGCGGCCGCGTCCCGCACCGCTCGTCCCCGGGGCGATGCCCGCGTCCCGCACCGCCCGTCCCCGGGGCGATGGTCGCATCCCGCACCGCCCGTCCCCGGCAGCCCCCATCGAGGGATCCACAGCTGTGCTGCGGGGGTGATGGAGCCGGGAGATGCCGCCCCGTGGTCGGGTCAGCGCCCCTCGGTCCCGGTCACTGCCGCGCTTCGCGGGGCTCTGGCGGGATCTGGCGGGATCTGCCAGGGTCTGCCGGGATGCCGCTCCCGCGCCCACGGGGAGAGCGCGGTCCAGCCCCAGCCCCTGGGTCAAAATCCCGGTCCCCCGCGCCCCGCGCCCGCTCCAAGCCGCGTTTCCAGGGAGATCGCGCCCTCAGCGCGCCGGTTGGGACGCTCGGCTATGGGCCCGGCACCGGCACGGG
The DNA here is from genome assembly GCF_003031625.1 of Empidonax traillii. Classification (NCBI taxonomy): domain Eukaryota; kingdom Metazoa; phylum Chordata; class Aves; order Passeriformes; family Tyrannidae; genus Empidonax; species Empidonax traillii. The sequence goes on along the minus strand of NW_020960621.1, from coordinate 2,846 downwards.
CTGGAGTGCCGCGTAAACCCCCATCACCGGAGCTAGGGGCTGAAAGGCAGAAGGGAACAAACGCGGGTGATCTTACGTCCCTGCAGGAGCTGGCAGCGCCGGGCGGTGCAGCATCGGCCGGGTCTGCCGTCGGGTCGGGGCGCAGCACGACGTGTTGGTCACGTCGGTGGAAAGGATACCCAGTGCTGTGGTCTTTCGGGTTTTTATAGGGTTCTGCTGCAAGAAAACACGTCCATTCATCATTTGTACTGTCAAACAAAAAGGATGTTCTCATGAGAACTCCTTGCTCCACTAGATAAAGGCAAGGCCACGCAGGTGGTGTAATCGCCCGACCTGAGTGGGAGCTGACAACAAACCCTTCGTTACAATTAGCTGGATAAAATCATCTTGTGGCCAAGGGATGTGTGCAGCATGGCACGGCCGGGAGGGGGCACACACCTGCCCCTGCTGAGCCAGGACAGCTGCTCTGTGCAAGGCTGACTCCTGCATGGACAGTGGCCTTCAGGACAGCAGCACTTGGCAGCTTGGAAATGGCTTTATAATGTGCTTATGCATTCTATCGTCATTTCAGTGCAGCCAAAAGCAGAGGTTACCTCTTCTTGATGCATCCTTCAACAAAACAGCTAGATATTAATACATTTTCTTTATTTCTGAAATGATTGCTACTAGGATTTTCTTTCAAGAAACATCTGTGTGCCCAGCATTTTAATTCTGACACACTGGACTTGAAAATAAATTAATGCACAGGTTAATTAAATTAATTGAAAATAAATTAATGTATAATGCCAGCTAAATGAATGTTTTATGCTGTCATAATATTTTTATTAGTTGAAAGTACAGCAGTTAGCAAAAACATTCAGGAATTTGCCAGCGAAAACATGTTGACTGGGTTCTGCTTTCATTTCTGTGAGTACGAGTAAACATTTTCACCCTGCATCTGTGAGAGGTTTATTTTGGCTATGGCTCTTACTGGAACATTAATCTTTATGTTTGCCTTTGTTAGAGGAAAGCAGGAAAGATGCAAGCCTCTGAAGAGCACTCCATTCGTGAGCAATCCTGTACAAGCCAACATGCCCTCCCAGGAGCAGGCCCAATCTCACTGGTTGCAGTGTGGTGGGGCAGTCTGCACATGTGCCCAGGGGTGAGCATTTCCTATGGTGTGTGTGTGTGTGATTACAGCTTGCTGTGCTCTGCCCGGTGTGTGCAGGGCTAAAGGCAACTCCGGGGGGTAGGATTCTTCAGTCAAGCTGCAGGCTGGGGACACATATCAGCCAAGTGGAAATTGCCCATTAACTCAGATGGGAGATGCACTAAATTCTGTGTTGAGGGAGGACCTCCAGCTGCAACACTGTTTCATTGACTCTGCTTAGCTCAGAGCATAAGTAGAGCTGGCTGGCGAGTTGGAGGTGTGCTGCTCTGCTGTGCTACACTCCTAAGTGCCCATGGGACAGAGAAAGCAGTGGAAATCACAGAGACTGGAAAGTGCTGACAGTTCAGTGAGGGGCGTGAGAAAAGAGAACAGGAGCTTTAGTCTTGCTTCATGAGTCTTCGCGTGTCTGAGATGACCTGTGACTCTGATGGTCTCTTTAGTTAATTCACAGTCAGAAAATGCTTCAATTAGCCATAATACCCTGAGGCTCAGAAATAAGAGAAGTCAGTATTACCCTGTATACCCTGAAGCATGCCATATAAAGCCCTTCTAATGATTTTTTGTAAGACACTTGTATGTGAGTAGCTGGTTTGGAGAAACACCACACAAGTTGTTGTACCATTTTGCAGCACTTTTTTCTTGCAAGTAGAAAATGTACTGTTTTTTTAATCTCCTGGTGTGAAGGAACTGCTAATCTGCATGGACAATATTTTACTTCATGAATAGTATGGTTTGTTCTGGGACTGATGTATTTGCCAAATAAAATATTAATGTAACACCCTTTGCGTGGCTTGTGTTAATGCTAGCTTTTAAAACTGAAATCTTGACAGCTCCCCATTTCTTTAAGATAGTCTGGACAACAGCAAATACCTAAGCAAACTCAGAATTTAGAAACATGAGAAAAGACATAAGAAAAGTATAATTGCACTGACTGCTAATATATATATTTTATAATCTTATAATCCCAGAAGTGGGGAATCCCATGAATAACATTTAAGGACAACCAGAGTCTCATAGCCCACAGCCACTCTGTAACTCACCCACTAGGAATCAACCTTGTGGAGAGCAAAATAATAGTTGGGATGGATATATAGTTAGATACAGAGCAAGGCCTGTGCGCTTAGCCAGGATCTATCTAAGGAAAAGAGCACAGAGATGACTATGCAGAGTGAAGTGATATACAGCAAAAATGCAAGTCCAAACATATGCAATATAATAGTAACATAATGAGGTTTTTTTTGTTATGCTAGGATATAATACCTTTTCATTCTCCTTTGGTAATTTGTGTGGTTAAAACTTGCTTTTCATCTGAAACATCCTGAAATAGAGTTGACATCATTTATCATTGCCCTGGGAAGCACTCTGACAGTTCTATTCTGTTACCTCATTTTCAGATCACAGTTGTGTCACTTTCCATTAATTGTGCCTGCCTAGGATTAGTTCTGCTGGGGAAATTTGCAGTATTTGGGGTCATGACACTGCTCCCTTGCCAGTGTCCCCCTTCCCTTGTCACCTGCACTGCCCCTGGACACAACTCCATCAATGAGGAGAGGCCTGGCTCTGGCTAGGTCAAGCACAGAGCCACCTCAGCAAATTGTCTGGCTCGCAATTCAGCTTGGGGAAGTAATAAGCTTTCAGGATAGAAAATTTATTTCCTCCCATAGCTTTATTTTTATAGATGTGCTTGTCCCTCCCT